>NC_071111.1:8387500-8447500 GCF_024256425.1 Clarias gariepinus | reverse complement strand
TTATCCTGTAGGGGGGCACAGGAAGCCTGGAACATATCCCGGGAACTCAGGGCACTAGGTGGGGATGGGGTGGATGGGGTGCCAAACTATCTGGATGGGGTGCCAAACTATCACAGGGCATACAACCACTCAAACACTACCGAAAATTTGGGAACACTAATGATCCTCCTAATCTGCATGTCTTTGGACTGTGGGAGGAAACCAGAGTACCTAGGGGAAACCTACCAAGCACGGGGAGAACATGCAACACAGACCCCGAGGCGGGGATCAACCCCTCAACCGTGGAGGTGCCAGCTTTTTTCCTGAAGAAAAAAGGATTTTTTTCGCTGACTGCTTTTGGTATTTATGATAATCGTCAGAAATGAGCACACAAGACAAGACTTGAACAGAATGGACTTTTTTTTTTTTTTTACATTAGTAGGTACAAATAGATTTTTTATTATGATTTTTACTTGTCAAAGGCTTTTCCAGATAAATTCAATGACATTTGTGGAAACCGGGGTTGGAACATCTATTTTATCTTTTAGAGTGTGTGAGTGTCCGAACATCTGCAGTGCTCCGAATGTCTGCAGTCCAACACCCCGCCTCCTTCCTGGTTAAAGTGACGTTTCTTAGCGAGCCGACCGACTCCACGCTTGTCCGTCTCAATTGTTTTACATCACCGAAGTGTTTCAGGCTAAAAGCCAGCAGAAACATGTTCCAGCGTGAACTCCCATTTTTGGACAGAGTTAAAGGTCAGGTGCACAGGTCAGGATGGGACAGGGTGAAATATGTCACACGCGTATTTCTGACCTGGGGAGAGAACATTCCACCGGAAAGAAAAAACATGAAAGATAGAGAGAGCTCATGTGCAAGAGCTCGCAGCACGTCCACGCAACATGTTACACCAGGCTGAGAAAACAGCAGGCCTCGATAAGCCGGTTAAAAAGTAACAGCTGAAAGGAAACTGAAACTTTGAGCCACGGACATGTGTGACTGCGACTGCGACACGTCTGGCTTCTCTGCCCGATGTTGATTTAAGGTTATCTGTGACTTTGAAACATCTCTAGCCGAACAGAGTTGAACGCAAGGTCACAGCAGCGGTACATCCTTCACATCTCGGTGATGATCTCAGAGCTAGACCTCGACCCTCACCTCTAATTGAGACTGTTTTGTATGATGGTGTGATTTGTGATTATTTTTTTTAATATATGTATGTGTTGAGAGAAATTATATTCAGAATGTAACTTTTGTAGCTTTGGTGTATCAGAGGAATTATTACATTAGGTACTGATTCATTAGATTTGTCTTTTAATCAAGTTTTTACTGAAATTCTAGACTTGTACTTGCAAAAAACATTCTTTTTAATCCTGGCATGGCCATTTTCAATGTTAAAATGTACAATAAATCCCTTACACTATGTTTTTTTTCTTCTTGCTCATTCATCTGTTCCCTGATAGTAAGCATACGATAGCTTAGGACATATATAAACTCTAGGCATGTATGGCATTTCTTGTCTTTCAACAAGACACTTGCTTGACTGAACACTCTATCTGGCACATACTCTACACACCTCTCTTTGTATCCTGTCTTGCTCAGGTTCGGGTGGTTGGCACGCTGCTGTTTCTCGCTCCTGCCCTCCCTTTTTTTAAACTCTCTAGTGGTTCAGGAGTTTCCTGAAGTGAGTTCGCCAACTATAGTTTGGTCCATTGCTGGGCTCTAGGGACAGAGTTCGTCTCTTGACCTCTCCCAGAAAAAGTGGAAGGAAGGAAAGGCAGTGTGCAGTAGGCGGAGAAACCAGCGGGGGGCTTCTCCATGAAAGACAGGAAAGCCCCGGAGCGGTATCGCATGCTAAGATGCCTCATACAAAAGCAATGCCTGATGGGTTGCTGGCGGTGGTGATCCCAATAGGTTTTTTTTTTTTTGAAAGATGGACAGATATTTTGGGATGATAATTGGACTGGACATCTTTATATGCATGCCATCATGTGTGTGGTTTGTACTCACTTGGTCCCATAAATTGAGGTTTATTGAGTTTTACTGGGTATATAATAGCCTTTTCTCCTCCTCCTCCTCCTCCTCGATCCACCAGCAAGCTCTCCACTAACATACACCAGCAGGTGAAGCCTAACACCCAGACATGTGGCTTCCTCCGAGACACATGAAGCCAGCCTTGTTGGCTCTTGATGATTTCAACAGGATTTAAACCAATCAACTCCTGATGTTAGGGCAAAGATTTTTCTAGTGCGCCATTTTTCGAGAGATAAAGATTGGTGTAACTTTTTGTTGAGCAGCTTTTTTTGAGAATCGGGGCATTTGTTTGTGTTTATTGTCATGACAACAAGTCATGGGTTGCTGGGTTGCTTGTATGATAGTTATGCAACATACAGTCAGCCAAAGCACAGTACTGGGGCTGATTTTTATATTTAATGTTATACATATAATAGAGAAAATGTGTGTGGCCAAAGAAGCTACTTCTGAAGTTTATGCAACATGGAAGTGACCAATCCAATCTCGCTTCCCTAAAAATTTAAAGTTGCAAACTTCAGCTGTTTTGGAGAAATTGTATTATATGTGCCTCGAAAATGGCGATTTTCAGTGTTTCACTGTTCAAACAATCAAAAAAATTAATCAATATTCATTTAAACTGCAAATTATTTATATTTTTTTATTTATACTTAAATAGGTGTAAGCCTCTAAAAGCATACAGTATAATCTTTAAAACTGTAGCTTAATTTTTTTTTTATGGGTAAAAAGCAAATGATCTGTAGTGTCCGTAACCATGTCAAATTCATCTTGCAATATCTTTGCCTTTTTGAATGTTACGCTTTTTCAGGTTTATGTCTCTTCATGTGAAATCTAAATTGGCCAAGTTCCATCTGACTGACAGTTAAGATCGTTGAAAGATTTGAATTCAAAAAAGTAACTGACACAACAGACATAAAAGGCCATGAAACTGTATTTAGCAAATGTTTCTTTTTATCTAATAAAAATATAAACATGTAGCATATTTACAAAAGGAGCATGGCTCAGGAAATAAGAAGCATTAAGTATTATAAAAAAAAAATGGCGTTATATGATCTCCATCTCTTACGTGAAAATTCACTTTTCACCTAGGGGAGACATTTTTTGGCACCAATACCAAGTTTTGACCGATTAGATTTATAAAATATAGCTGTATATTAAATATAAAAAGCAGAATTATAGGTTTTATTGGAAATGTGATATGTTTTCCAGGACAGATTGTTGAAAAAATGCAGTCCTTGGAAATCCGGAACAGGCGGCGACACTTTATTCAACACTGACACTGATAGTTTGGTCCAACTTTTGTTAAAACCATTATAGTAAGAGAAAAAAAACACACATTGTAAAAGCAACTGCGTTGTATAGGATGACATGTGAAGCATGAGCTGGTGGCTGTTCCATCACACTCCTGTTTGCAGAGTTATGAGAAGAGAACGAGGAAAGATGTGCCCTTGGTTTGATCCTCTTTAGACAACATTTGTTCCTCATTTGTTGCTCATTCTCCTCATGGATGACATATTTGGGTCTCCTGAAAAAAAAATGATCGCGCGGGTCAGCTGCTGCCCTCCGGATATCACGTCGGTAGTTTGGAAGCTGGCACATGACTGTATCGAGGAGTGAGTTGTGTATAACAGGCGTGGGCTGGAAAATGGGATGACATGATGTCGATTTATTACTCAGTCTGGCTTAGTGGCCTTTACCTCATTACTGGTGCCTCTGTAGCCAAAACCCGCCTGACTGGTGTGAGTTTATGATGATTGAACCCAGTGTCCTGTGCGTGCAATGGAGCAAGCACTTCAGTACTTCAGGCTTTAAAACAAGAAAGCAGCATTAAAAAGTGTCAGATGTTCAAAAAAATCATTAACTATCAAATCGCCTCTGGATCAAATTACATCTATGAGAACCAACTCCAGATTTTGTGTGTTTTATTGACGAGCTACTGCTTATATGTATTACACTTCGCTGCCTTTATAGTGGAAAGTGAAAGGCTTTGAAACGAGGCTCATCTGTCAGAAAGTCTGCAACAACAAAAAAAGAGTCACAATGGAGTTTTTTTATTCTGTTCAATTAATTTGTGAATTTCTGTGCATCACAGGACCATGCATAATAAAGTGTGTCTTTTTTTTAATGCTGTTTCTAGGAATAGCAGGAAAGAGAAAAGAAGACCAATGGCACGTTCATAATGTTCGAATTCCAGTGAAAGATTCCGTCAAATGAAAGAACAGCACACACACATTTTCTGTTTTTAGTGGCATATAAACCAAGATGGGACACTTAGGTGTTGGTTCAATGTTAGCAAAAGGCACAATGATATATAAGTATGTTGAATGTACAGCATTGTTTCCGTTGTACCTTGTTTTTTCTAGCTTTAAGGAACAGTAGTTTCTCTAAACTGTATCTGTGTATAAGTGTAACAGTGCTAATTGTATAAGCTAATCAGATCAGTGCCAAGCTAATCAGTGCTAATCCAAAATTTGCAATTTCCAAAACGCAATTAATAAAATAAAAAATAAATGCAATGTGTGGTATTCTAGATGTGCACACACTAATAGTTTTCTTTCAAACACTGTATTGGCACCCCGAAAGGTAATGAAGGTGGCACAGTGGCTTAGTGGTCAGCACTGTCACCTTGCACCTCAGATTCGTACATGAAGACGAGCTAGTAGGCAAAATGCTAAACAGCCCACGGCATGAACTTTTTAAACGGATCGAAAGTTTATTGTAATATTTAATAAAGTAAAAAAACATTTAAAAAAAATGTACTGTACCCATCATACTGTATGAGTGGTCTAAAGAATAAGTTGAGTCAATCATATGCTCTTTCACTGCATTATACTTAAAATCCACAAAGTTGAGAAAATGTCACATTTTGTCGTGTTGTCCCATGTCGAGTTGTGCTTGTAGATAGAAAATGAACAGTTGTCTGATGCTTCAACACTCATTAGGGTGAATAAAAGCAGCTGTAAGGATAAACCAACATATTTGACATGTTTGAGATTTTTTCTGTATAGTTACATAAAACTGTTTTATACAAACAAAATACAATATAATGTTATATATTGTGTGTGTGTGTGTGTGTGCGTGTGTGTGTGTGTGCGAAAGAGAGAGATTTTTCCTACCCTTTTAAAACTTGAGACTGAGTTAAGTGCACATGTTATACATCCAGCCTGAAGCTTACGCCCCCCTCAGGGCAAACTCAGTACTGTATCAACCTGGGACTTATTCCAGCATGCAAAAATCTCACATAGCACAGTATAATGTATATAAATATATATATATTCATTGAGGAATGATGTTTTAGATGCAATGCTGCGGTAAGTGTGAAACTGACTAAGTTTGCTGATCTGCACTTCAGATTCAAATGGGATCTGATGCCTTTCTGAGTAAAGTGATGGATCAGGAGGTAATCCGATACCGCTTCTTTGTGCAGAAATTTAGCTCTAAGAGTGCTCTCTCTCTCTTCCTCTCTCTCTCTCTCTCTCTCTCTCTCTCACACACACACACACACACACACGCACACACACCAGCGCTGCTGAGGTCTACAGAGCACTGCCCCCCATGGTGGTTGGCTGGAGGAGTAGGAATGCATTCTCGTATTTCTGGTTTTAATTGTATCCAGACTGAAAGGCATTCCAGCCCACTGGGCCACAGGACCAATGACTCAAGCAGTCGAGCATTCGGGTGCTTTCCAATTCCAATACCACCAGCACTGCGGCTGTTCCTCTTCCATTCAGGACCGATCCACCCAGCTCTGTTATTCAGAACACACCCTGATATTCACACCACGTAGGCCAGGAACAGATTCATCTAAAAGATATATTAGACATAGCTTGCAATGGAGGCGATAAAACACAATTATATCACACTTTCGTTTCAAATCTGATTTAGTGTATTAGACCTTGAGTTTCAGGGACGAGCCTATAATCATGTATCATCCTCGCTGTGTATGTGTGTGTGAGAGAGAGAGAGAGATTTTGGGACCATAAATATGTTGACACCAGGAAGTCTGGAACCTTACCACAACCAGGTTGACGTAGATGTGAAACGGTCCAAAGGAAAAAGCCATTTTACAAAGAATACACTGCAGGCTTATCGGTCTTATCATTAATGTCAAGTTCACATCACTGTCAGGTACTTTGTGATAACTGTGCCAGAGACAGACATGTATACAAGTCCAAAAGTATTGGAACGGTAATACAGACTGACAAAGACGACATAGGGTTCGGGATCAAAACATGAAATCGGAGTACCCAGAGGAAACCCACCATGTGCAAACTCCATGCACACAGACCCGAGGTGGGAATCGAACCTGGACACTGTTGGTGCTAACCACTAAGTCACTGTTTCACCAGATAGATTAATTTATTTTTATCACATTTAGGGTGGAGCCTACATATAGGGTGGTCTTCCACCAAATGTGTCATGTTTAACAATCTCAGTTGCTGAAAGCTGAAATTATCTATCGTCGCGAATTCATCTTTTGATCTCAAAGTCAAAGCGTGTCTTCATGTTATAGCAAAATTTAAATAATTGCCCTTGCTGTTCCAATACTGAGTGTATACAGTACGTGCAGCTAGTTCATCTGAGTCCAGCTCGTCTGAGGACATGTGATTAGAGGAAAGAAAACAGAGTGAACTCTGGGGAGATATAGAATGAGAGAGAGGGGGAAAAAGGATAATGAGTGATATGAGGTGATTGGATGGCGCTGGAAAAGAAAACTGGAGCTGTATGTGTGTGTTTTAAACATGGGTTCACAGCTGGACGGGCTCTCTGGATGGGTGTTGAACATCGCGGCCTGCTGTGAGGAAAATGACGGACTTGTTTGCCAGCAGTGCTAGACTGCAGGACAGCGAAAAAAAGACAATCGGAATAATAACGAAAACAAAACTGGGTAACACTTTCAGTGATGACCTGTGACTGTATTTGTTATGTTTACACGCACTGTACATATTATTACTACTTTTGTTATAAAAATACTGGTGAATTATTAAGAGAAGGTAAAAAAAAACATTCTTTGAAATAACATTCTAACCATACAGTTTTATTTGCCTTAATTAAAGAGAAATCTATGCACATTTTTTATATAATTTAAGCAACTGTTATGATTATTTCAGCTTTTATTTGCCAAATAAACATGTTGTTGGTTTTATTTAGTATCGGTGATGCAGTATGTATTATACAAGCGCTAGTTCCGACCGAGCAATCTGATTGGACGAGAGACATTCCACGGGTGGTGATAATAAACCACAACAGCACTGGGATGTTTAACTTTAATCCGTGTTAACAGGTGTTGCATGGGGGAGAGCATCTGCTTACCCAGAAGCACGTTCTTCTTTCAGCAAGAAAACACACCTGACAACGTTATGTCATCTTAAACAACACTTTGTCTCTACCATATACTGTACATGCTGATATTCAGTACAACAGCACTCCCTCCTGTGTGCTATTATTCAAATCAACACTACGTACAATCTTTCATGCTGATAAGTCACAAAGTGCAATAAAGACAGCTTTAGAGTGTAATACATTTGCATTTCATAATCCAGCACCGTGCAACTCAGGGGCCCAGCCTAATTTTATTTTATTTTTTAGACAAAAGCTTGTTGACAGATGGATAAAGTGTATTGAAAAGCAAAGAGATTATATCGAAAAATGACGTATTTGTCTTTACCAAAAGTTGAGTGAAATAAATTCTACAGCCAGAGTACAGATCATTTTTGACTCGCACTCGTACTTGTAATCAGTGTGTGTGTGTGTGTGTATAACTGATACACTTATGAATTGTATTAAAACCTGATGTGAGCGCATCATAATGTAGCTCATATACAGTAAATATCACAGCAACTATAATTATCATAAAGTAACATATTATAGTATAAACATTAACATTATAGTAAGAGTGTTACCTAATAATCTGTACAGGTCTTATACTGTATGTAGAAGAGTATAATATAAGTATACACAGCTGATCCTTTCCCCAGAGGATTCACTTCCAGAGTTAAATCATCCAACCAAATCCAGCCTCTAAAAATGTCACGGCGATATCTGTGACACGATTCACATCCCATTTCCATATCCGGATCATATCACAAACACATCTGGAATCACCCAGGACGGCTCATCGGGCCGCTGGGCGTGCTACAGTAGATTCTTGTCAACTAGAGAGTGGAATGAGGGTTTACAGACATGTTGACAGGTCAGCATGAGGTCATGAGCTCACTCACTCTCTTACATTATTAGATATAATAATCTCCATATTCCAGCTTTTCAGAGTAGTGCGTAATGCAATCTGTAGTGTAACACGAGAGGAGTAGTAAGGGTTTGCACACACACATTCAGACTCACACTCACACAGTAGATAGAGTGCTTTTGGAACTCGGGGGAGGCCTAAGGATTACTCTAAAAGCATAAATGTTCGTACCATGAAAGGTTCCTTTGCCATCCATTATCCTTTTTGGTCTTGTATATACAAACGCACTCAGTTACTGTATATGTATAGTGTTGAGTCCAGCAGTCAGCACTACAGTTATTGACAATCATGATGGACTCGTTCAGGGATGCGTCCTCTAGGGAGAATAACCAGCATGACGCTTCCTGTAAAGTGGCTAATGATACACACAGAGCGGAAAATAAATAAATAAATTCAGCGTGCTAATTCAAATCACAGAGTTTAAAATGCCTAAATTCTTAAGACTGATATCATTGAAAAATGTACATTTTGTATCTTAGAAATATTTCCACTGTAATAAAGCTTAGAGCATTTTAGTTATTATTTGTTTGGCTGTTTTTTAAAGAACATACTCTATATACAGAAGGGCTTCCAATATATTTTTCAGCACAAAATAGGCATTATGGTAAAGTTACTTTTAACCTACTATATATAAACTAAATATAACTAAAAAATTTTTTTTAATGGGTCACATAGGCAAGGAAATAGCACAGATACACATGATTATGTGTTTTCTGCTGTGACCATAATAATAATAATAATACGCTCATTTTTAGTTTGAGTTCTACATTTTCGTGATGTCATTTCCATATTCCGGTAGATGTAAAATTTGCCCTTTATCAAAGTAACCCAAAAACCTAAAGAAACAGTTTGAAGTTCTTGTCCTTTCATCTCACTTTTTTCTTTTTACATCCGAATAAATTGTACAGAAAGGGATAGCTCAGGGTTTGTTTGTTTTTTTTTTAAAGTCTGTCTTAAATCAAAATTGAGGTGCATATAAGGACATTGGATGTTATAAATGTTCTTGTTCTGCATACCCACTGTGAACTTTGTGAAATGGAATGCAAAGTACAGTGTAAAGCAATCAGGGCCTAATTCTAAAACCCTTGTTCCATGCAAAAATACATTCCACAGTTCAGCCAGATCCAGTCAGCCATACAGCTAGTTTGTCAGAATCGTCTACATCACTTTATCACAAACACATACTCACGTGCTCATTCACACACCATAGGCAATTTGGGAACGCCAGTTAACCTAATCTGCATGTCTTTGGACTGTGGGAGGAAACCGGAGTACCCGGAGGAAACCCACCAAGCACGGGGAGAACATACAAACTCCTGTAGAGAATACAGCATAACTTTAAAACCTACCAACTCGGTTTAGGTCCGTGTTACTGCAGAAGCTTCACATGAGTTTTAGCTGAACATTTTTGCATGAAGCGATGGTTGTGGAATTTGGCTCTGATTACATACATTATTCTCACAGTGGATGTGAGTCGATTAAACTTCACGGTCGATGTGCAGAGCAGGAGAATGTCACGTTCTCAAATGAAGACATTAGATTAACCCGCCCTTACATAATGTTCAGATACATTTTTGACATTTAAATGCATTAAATTATTAAACCACTTTTTTTTTATGTAGAATTCACCAAGAATGTTTCGAAAGTGTCCCAAAATGTTTTTGTGCCAAATATTTTTGTATACATTGTATACATGGCCATGGGTCCCCAAATGTGCGACCCAAGTGTAGGAATCTGCTTTATTCTGTTATTTGCATTAGGATAAGTTGGACGGAAACGTAACACAGTGTCTGGTCTCTGACCTTCTGCCAAAGGCATTAAGGAGTTTGAGATGAAATGTCCTGGTTGTTTCAGATTTCATGATGCTATCAGTCTTCCAGTGGACCTCTGAATCACCAGACACGATGTGCCAATGTTGCACTATAGATTATACATTGGATTTAGAGGATTTTACTTGCATGCCGTGATAAAATATTGAATTTTTGTGTCTCAGAGGAACCAGTATAAAACCAGATGTAGTTTCAAAAATGCTTAATGAAGTTCAGGATTTCTTTTGGTGCAATGTTTTATTGTAAAGAAGTATAAGTAAAGAGTTAAACAGAGAAGTTTGGTGCCTTGCATCCTTCTTAGCAATTTGCTAGGTTGGAAATTGTTACAAAGCCGTTCTTTACAGTACAGTGTTCTTGTGTAAGCGGTGTCTTTAACGGTTTGAGTAAAAATTTGATATTATTCTGCCCGATGTTTATATTATACCATCATTCATGTCCATTTTATTGCACCGTGGAAGGGTGCCAATAATTCTGTATACACACAAATATACTTGAAAATTTTAAGAGAGCCACGCCGTGTGTGAGTGTGTGTGTGTGTGTGTGTGTGTGTTTATGTCTTGGTGGGAACCTAAAAATCTCACAAGGATGTAGAGATCTAAAAGATTTGATCTTGTGAGGACATTTGTCGGGTCCCTAAAAGGAAAACTGCATTATGTTTTTAAAAAGTGTGTGTGTGTGTGTGTGTGGTGTTTTTAGTGTAGTGTTTTTACTGTAGTCTATAAGCTCATCGTCACATATGCGACATCCCAAGGCGGTACTCCAAAGCGATTCTCAACACAAACACACACACACACACACACACATACACAGACACACACACACACACACACACACACACACACACACACACACACACACAGACATATCCCAGAGCATCTGGAGATACAGCCACAACCGCGTGACGCATTCAAATGAGGCCAACCGCACTCCGAACACATACTCAATCCTCAACAACAAGCAGATTTGCTTTTTTGGAGCAGAAGCAGGAAATAGCACCCCCAAAACACACACACACACACACACACACACATATACAGTTAGTCAAAAAAGTATTTAGTCAGCCACTAAATGTGCAAGTTCTCCCAATTAAAAAGATGAGAGAGGCCTGTAATTTTCATCATAAGTATACCTCAACTATTGGAGACAGAATAAGGGAAAAAAAATCCAGAAAATCACATTGTAGGATTTTTAATTAATTAATTGGTAAATTCCTTAGTAAAATAAGTGTTTGCTTACCTACAAACAAGCAAGATTTACTTCTTTAAGAGGCTCCTCTGTCCTCCACTCATTACCTGTATTAATGGCATCTGTTATCAGTATAGAAGACACCCGTCACACTCCAAACTCCACTACGGCCAAGACCAAAGAGCTGTCAAAGGACATCAGAAACAAAATTGTAGGCCTGCACCAGGCTGGGAAGACTGAATCTGCAATAGCTAAGCAGCTTGGTGTGAAGAAATCAACTGTGGGAGCAAGTATTAGAAAATGGAAGACATACAAGACCACTGATAATCCTCCTCGATCTGGGGCTCCATGCAAGATCTCACCCCATGGGGTTAAAAAGATCACAAGAACTGTGAGCAAAAATCCCAGAGCCACACGGGGGGACCGAGTGAATGACCTGCAGAGAGCTGGACCAAAGTAACAAAGGCTACCATCAGTAACACACTGCGCCGCCAGGGACTCAAATCCTGCAGCGCCAGACGTGTCCCCCTGCTTAAGCCAGTACATGTCCAGGCCTGTCTAAAGTTTGCAGGAGAGCATTTGGATGATCCAGAAGTGGATTGGAAGAATGTTGTATGGTCAGATGAAACCAAACTTGTTGCTAAGTTGCATCCAAAGAACACCATACCTACTGTGAAGCATGGGGGTGGAAACATCATGCTCTGGGGCTGTTTTTCTGCAAAGGGACCAAGACGACTGATCCGTGTAAATGAAAGTATGAATGGGGCCATGTATCGTGAGATTTTAAGTAAAAACCTCCTTCCATCAACGAGAGCATTGAAGATGAAACGTGGCTGGGTCTTTCAGTACGACAATGATCCCAAACACACCGCCCGGGCAACGAAGGAGTGGCTTCGTAAGAAACATTTTAAGGTCCTGGAGTGGCCTAGCCAGTCTCCAGATCTCAACCCCATTGAAAATCTTTGGAGGAAGTTGTTGCCCAGCAACAGCCCCAAAACATCACTGCTCTAGATGAGATCTGTATGGAGGAATGGGCCAAAATACCAGCAACAGTGTGTGAAAACCTTGTGAAGACTTACAGAAAATGTTTGACCTTTTCAACCATAATCTGCAAATAAATTCTTTAAAAATCCTACAATGGGATTTTTTTGGTCTTATTTTGAAAATTACAGGCCTCTCGAACTTTTTTAAGTGGGAAAACTTAAGCAACTGGTGGCTGACTAAATACTTTTTTGCCCCACTGTATACCAGGATACCAGGAAATCTGCACAGGTGACATTATTTGTAGGAGTGCTTTGCTTTGGGCGTATACAGGAATGCATTGCACAAAAAACAGCAAAAGCCGTGCGAATGTCATGCACATCAGTGTCATAATGAAAATGTGTGAATGTGTGCAAGAGTGTGTGTTAATACACTGGGCAACAACAGCTGCAGAAGGAGCCTCAGAGGGAAAGTAAGGGGCATGTCAGTTCACCTCCTCTCCACCCCGTTTCCTCCCCTCTGTTTGGTATGAAGAGAAGGCCATGTTTATAGCAACTGTCATCACAAATACCGTCTGATCTGCTTCTACCCGGCACTCTGAGGCAATCCTGCAGCTACAACACAACATCACAGCAGCAGCGACGACTCTACGGGCTTTTAAAGATGAAAGAGCTCCATTTTTTTTTTTTTTTTTACGGGCCTCTAACAGGGCAAAGCAAGCTCTTCCCCGTAAATCAGATAATTGTTTAGAGCGAGAATACTCGGAAAACTATTATTCAGACGTCAGGCTTATTTTACCCCGGTGTCAAGAAGGCCAACATGTCAAAACCGTAACATGTGAACGCTGCGGATTTCTCCTTACTCTGAGTGTCTTTGTATACCGTGTGTATTCCAGCTCTGTAGGTCTGAGCTTGTAAAATAATCAGGCCATTGTTACTCATGTGTACGCTACTGAATCCCCGGGTTCAGTGACTGACAACTTCTATTTACCTGCAAACACTTGTCATTCTTTCGGAGATTTGAGAAAGCTTTCAGATCTTCATTCCTGACGTTGCGCAATCGCGACGAAGAGGGAAATTTTGTTGAAGAACTGGCAGTTTTAAAAGGCTTCGCTGTCTTTAACGTTCGGCGTGCAACAACATGTACAGTATTTTGGAAATTGTTCGCTTGTGCTTGAATTACACGGGGGCGTTCAAGTCAAACCGGGACTTGTGATGGAAATTCTCACGGATGAAGGCGTAAAAAAAGCGATTGACATTTACAGAAGACGTCATGACATTCACAGTACCGTGATGAGACTCTTAGCCAACATTTGAACGGTTGAAACGTTGTAAAGAAGGCCATACATCCGAACAAAAGCCGAGAACCATTTCTACATTCTAATTAATTATTAAAGGAGTTCCTGGGAGGCCAGCATTTTTGATGGTGTCCAAGCACTAGTGCAACACTGGGATAAGTGCGTTAGTGTAGCAGGGGATTATGTAGAGAAATAAAAGGAGTTTTTAGTTTTAAGTTTGGACACCATGCAGAGGAATAGATCCACTGTTTCCTGGAAGTCTCAAGTTTTAAAATAAACTATTAAACATTACAATAATTAAAACAGGCTGTTTAGGCTTGGATGACGGAAATATGAGAGAAACACATTGCTAGAAGACATAACATAAAATCAGAATCATGTGTTTTGGTGCGATGAGAGCAAAAACAAATCAAACTGGGTGTGCGTGGTGAGAAAAGTGGATTGCATGCAAGAACAGTCTACTGAAAGTCTGACTGGGAAACAGGGGGGGGGTGGCTCAGTGGTTATGGCATTGGATTGTGGGTCAGAAGGTCCTGGGTTCAAATCCTAGTACAACCGAGTTGCCACAATTGGGTCCTTAAGCAAGGCCTTTAACCGTAAAATGTGGTTAAAAATGAGATAAGTTGCTCTGGATAAGGGTGTCTGCAAAATGCTTGCCAAAAATATTTCTTCAGGTTAAGTCATACCAGCTTTTTATTGTCATTTCAACCATGTAAAGCAGATCCAGTACACTAATACACAAGTAAAATGAAACTGCAGGACTGTGGTGCCACATAAAACATAAAACGTGACTACAACTGATACTAAAACTAAACCACTGGATTATATAATTCAAATTCAAACTTTTACAAGTGGCCGTCACAATTTTTAGATTTTCTTTTTATAAAATAAAGAATACTTTGTACCTGCAAGACAGCATTCATTCTTGTACACGTTACAGGAAGACGTTGAGTGCTGTTACTCTCTCGAGGCGGTGAGGGGTGTTTCCATATAAAGGTAAGAGTGTAAGTGTGCCAATACAATAAATAAAAAAACACACAGTGCTGTCTCACGGCTCCAAGCCGACTGGTTTTTATGTATTAATTTATTTAATTTCTTTGTGTCTTCATGTGATTCATCTGAGTTCTCTGGTTTCCTCACATACCAAAACCCTGCCGGTAAATGAAACGGTTGCAACAAATTGCCTCTAGGCGAGAATGTGTTTGTGTACAAGGGGGCTGAGTTTGATTCCCGCCGCGGGGTCTGTGTGCATGGAGTTGACATGTTCTCCCCGTGCTTGGTGGGTTTTCTCCGGGTTCTCCGGTTTTTCTCTCCCAATCCAAAGACATGCAGATTAGGATAATAGGCGTTGCACATAATGCGTCAATGTGTGTGTGTGTTTGTGTGTGTGTGTGTGTGTCCTGCGATGAATTGCCACACTCTCCAGGTTGTACCTCTCCTCGTACCCTACGTCTCCTGGGATAGGCCATGACCATGTCTACGGGTTAAAATGGTGGAGACGATGAGTGAGCGCACCACAGGACTGTTGGATTCTCAAATCCTGTTTTTTTTTCACACAGCATTTCTGGCAGAACTAGCATCTGCAATTTATTACGTTACATCATCATTTCTATAGTAACAGCTAAAAAGGCATCCAAATAAACTGAAGTGTCTCAATATTTCTTAAGGACACACAGCTGTTTAGTCCCAATCCTGTGAGTGCTGGAGTGTGTGTGTGTGTGTGTGTGTGTGGAAATATTTTTACTTTCACTATCTAACATAGCTCTGGTTATAATTTTTTTACCATGCAACTTCACCATGTGATGTCCAGTCATGACTTTGGTTCAGCTCGATCTATCCTTCCAGGTTTATCATAGTGCGTTAAAGCGTTCTTAACTCAGTGCCAGTCATTTAAATTTAAAATTTATCTTTGCTTGATGCTGTTTGTTTGATCTTTCTGAAATGGTGGCCAGGCAGTGTAATTAGCTTTATTATAAAGTTGATCAAGCAGGAGAAGGAATCCAATTATATTTTGCATTGCATTAGCATCGCATTTTGGCAAATTGTGTGTGTGTGTGTGTGTGTGTGTTTTAATTACTGTACATATCCTCCATTCCACTGAAAGCGAGTGTTCCGGCTCTGAACAAGGGTCTGGAATTTTTTTTTTTTTAATTAAACATTTAAATTTATTCTCCACTTTCTCATTTTCGTTTCACTCACCTTTACAAGTACATGAATTGTTTAATCCGTTATTGCTCTAAAGTGCTATTTTCCTCTGCCTTCTTTAGGAACAGTGCTCGTTAGAGTGCTGTAGTCCTTCATATCATGTTCATAAGAAAATCCTAAGCTCTTGACTCGCTATGTAATGAATTCAGGGTCTGTTACCACCTGGCAAAAGAGCAACATTTCTGTCCTTGGCTTTCAACAAAAGGGAGATCAGTTGGGTCTTTAGGGAGCCTGCGGCCACAAACGGCATACGGCACAGCTGCGACTCCATCCCCGAATTCCTTAAATAAGGTGGAGCAGCGACTTACTTTGGTACGACTGTATTACAGACTTATTCACTCATGTCGCAATATCATCACTGAACATTCCACATAAAATGCTTTATACAAAGCCCAACTGGGACTTGTGATGACATTTCTGGGAAATGGAACAGTAAAACCCATTACATTAAACCCATTGACAAAAGACCTTAAGCGCAGTACGGTGATGAGACTCTTGCATTTGATCTAAAGAAAGCCGTATGTTCATGAATGACGGTCCCGGATCCTCCACTGCAGTCGTACCATCCGTGAAAAAATTGACGTATAACTTGTCAACAACTTGCAGAAGAGACGTCTGTGTGTGTGTGAACTGTACACACAATCATTCACTGGGAATAATCGCCACGTCCTCCATACAGACATTTCCACATGTTTGAGCCATTAAAGGAGTTCCTGGGGGGCCAGATGTGAATCAGGCAGTCTGTTTCTTCAGGCAGACTTTAGTGTAGCCGGGGATTATATGGAGAAATAAAGGGAGTTTTTACTCTCATAACTGTGTTCTGTTATTCTGCACAATCAAAAGTCCCGGTTTGACTTGAGCACTGCTTGTAAATTCACTAAATTTCAGGATACTTTTTGCAGCATTCTGAAAATTTCTAATAAATCTCATCGCTTTGCCTAACTAAAGGTAAAGATTAAGAGAAATTGGAATCACATAATTTCATATCTAATTTCTAACAAACATAGAAAAGAGATAGAGCAATGTCGAAGGAGGATGCTTTGCTCCAGAGCACAATAGGAAAATGTGAGCTAACGTCACGGGACTCTGACAAAAACACATCTTTGCTGCATTTCTCTCGTTTTCTGATGATAAACTGCCGGTTCAGTTTTTGTCAGCATCTGATCACGCGGTCAGTGAATAAAACGGGCAGGAATGTTTCAGATGTTTCTGAAGACCTGAATCAATAAACTAACATGACGCATGAGTAGATTAGTTGCTTAAAAAGTATAACTTCGTCTCAGGCTCGAAGCTGAATGCCTTAAATTCTTCAGAGTATAGAAACATGAGATTAATAGATACAGCACATGTCTGTGGAACACAGCAGGGCCCTGAGCCAGTGACTACAGACCTTATTTTTGTTTTGTTTTTTTTAACTACAGTACAAGTGTTTTTCCTGCTGAGGTTTTGCAACCCCCCAGTGGATCATCTTGGTACTGCTGTGGGGTGCCAATATTTTTAGCCAAGCGTATATGAGATGATTTTTCAAAGCATAATTTCATTTAATTTAAAAGACAAATCTTGGTGAAGACTCGTGTAGAAAACGGTAGGACTCTTGACTTTGTTGGTTAGTGAGGAACATTTTAGTGTAGAAGTTTGTACTCCCCATAATTTATGGAAGGAATAAGGGAATTTCAAGGAATTGAAAATGAAAAAAATTATCTATCTATCTATCTATCTATCTATCTATCTATCTATCTATCTAACTAACTAATGTCTAAAATACAGTGGCTTGCAAAAGTATTCGGCCCCCTTGAACTTTTCCACATTTTGTCACATTACAGCCACAAACATGAATTAATTTCATTGGAATTCCACGTGAAAGACCAATACAAAGTGGTGTACGAAGTGGAATGAAATTCATACATGCTTCCAAACATTTTTTACAAATAAATAACTGAAACGTGGCGTATGCGTCATTATTCAGCCCACATTTGGTATAACTGTAACTGTGTACATTAGTCTAATTGGCATTCCCAAATTAGTCTTAGTGTCCAGGGTGCACCCCGCCTCGTCCCCTTAGTCTCCAGGGATTGACTTCCAAGTGAGTGAGTATAACTGTACAAACAAGCACTGTGCAGTGGATGAGACGCGTCAAGATGTTCTAATATAAGCGATATACAAATATGCATATATAGATGTCTGATGATACAGTACATACCAAATATATATGTATATATATAAATGCAAGGTTACCTCCGTGGTTAAGGTGTTGAACTACTGATCGGAAGGTCCCAGGTTCAAACCCTCTGTGGTAACAGCCACAAGAAAAAACAAATCCTTATGATTATTGTTTAATAGACTTTTACTTCTTACTTTTATAAACATCGATTGTCTGGATGTGAATTACATTCAGTTCTGTATTTCTGTATTCTGTCCTATGGGTACACAAACTTTTGCACTCATATTAGTAATGGATCTTTAGATGCAGCGCGAGGGATCATTCGTGAGCCGTGGGGTTTAAAACAGCGTGACCTACTGAATCAGTATATTAAGACAACGTCTGTGCAGAAGTAATCTAATAATGCAAACTATCTGTTCTTATTATCACGACGGAGACAGTGACGACAGGAAACCCACAGCTAAATAGAATCTCTGATGATGAGAGCGTTTCCTGTTTTCCTTTAAATTACTAATCCTCTCCCTGGGGTAAAATGAAGGTTATGGTATTTAGGGTCATTTTCCCACAGCGTGTGATACATGTAACGGGATTCCTCGGTTCATCTTCATCTCTTTTTTTCTGTCTCGCTCCTGTTTTGTCAGATAACAAACCCTCTCTCTGTTTTCATGTTCCTGCTTTTCCTGCACTTTAATCTTAGCACATATCCACAGATGCCCTTCTCCTCTGCCCATCCACCCTAGACGTGGTGAAGCACAAAAGAAAACAAAGCCGGAAAAAAAAAAAAGTACAAACCTACAAATCTCGGGTTTGAGTGAACCCTCCTTTAACTGCTCTCGCTCGCCATTGGACGGTTTCTCAACCAATTAGCAGACGGGGAGGAGGACTTCCTGTAGGCCTGCCGTATGAAGTGCCTCTGTAAAACACTCCTGAGCTCTCCTGTGGTGTTTATTTTATGGGGGGTAGAAGTGCAGAGAGGGAAAAAAAGGGTTGAGAGACGTGGCGTGTGTGATGTTTGGAAATGTGTCTAGTTCTGCTTTCTCTAGAGCGTAATTTGTGGCTCTGGTTTCAAGCTCTGCCATTTTTATTTATTTATTCATTTTTACCAGGAACATGTCATGCATGGATGAACATTTGGTTTGGAGACGGAGAAGAATGGAAGATTTCTTGAAGTTAGACATTATTCTGCTTTGTTATTTCGTTTTACTAATCAAACACCCGAAGGTCATATTTTGAAAAGATAGACGCTTACGGTCTAGACGTTATCACGGAGACTGTCTGCACGTCTGTGAGGGATCATGCTTAGAAAAAGAAGGACTTTAAAAAAAATGAAGCCATAAAATTATGACTACCCACCTAATATTGGGTAGGTCCTGATCTTTGCCGCGAAAACAGTAATGAACTATGTGTCCTGATAGCTTTCTATGAGAACCAGCATTAACTTTTGCATCAATTTGAGCTACAGTAGCTCCTCTATTGGATCGGACCACATGGGCCACCCATGATCCTGTCACCAGTACACAGGTTTTCCTTTTTTTGAATCTCTTTTGGTATGTCCTGACCACTGTAGTCTGGGACGTACGTCCCACAAAAGCTGCAGCTTTGGACTTATTCTGACCCAGTTGATGCAGTTTTTATGGGATGTTCCTGCTCTGCAGTGGTCAGGACATACCAAAAGTGATCCAAAGAGTTTATTTACTGTATGAGAGGGAACACTGTCGTGTCGCGCCTCCAGGATTGTAGGTTTGAATCTCACTCTCTACATTTGTCTGTGGAGTTTCTTCTTATTCTTGGCGGGTTTTCTCCACGTACTCCAGTTTCCTCCAAAGTTTAGGTGGATTGGCATTTTCCAATTGCCTATATGTGTGATGTGTGACCATCAGGGTAAACCCATCTTGTGCCTTCAGTTCCCTGGGATAGGCTCCAAGCCCACATGACGTTACACCTTATACGCAGCAATGATAATATTTACTGATGACAAGAAGGATTTAAAAAGAAAGTAGTGCTGCCATCTGCTGGTGGCATGAAATAAAGTTATTTTCATTTAAAAGCTTTCAAGATTAGTTACTTTGTTTAAATATTTAGTAATTTATATTGCTTTATCCTGGCCAGGGTCACTGTGAAGTGGGTGTGAGTACACAATTAGTGGAATACCAGTCCATCCCATGGCACCATGTACTATACACACAGATTTATATATAGGGGCAATTTCCAGCCAATCCACCTGCTGGCAGAAAACTGGAGAACTTAGAGGAAAACCTTTCAGTCTCTGTTGGATGGGTATGTAATATAGATTGTAACCGAAACAACCGTGAGCTGTGAGCCTGCTTGGATCACCCACTGTATAACTTTCCCAAGTGACAGTAGGGGGGAAAAACGCACATTGACTGGTGAGTGTCATGTTAGTCAAACATAAGATGAGGCAGAATTTCATATAGGTCAGGTAAGTTGAGACGTACGTGTTTATACAATGCCTGGCAAAATAAAGTCATCATTTCAGAAGGGTCAAATTATTGGACAGCATCATGCAAAGAAAACAACGAAGAAGATTTGAAATTTTGCATGGTGAGCACTTAAACACATGGTGAAATTGCATGGTAAAAAAAATCAACAGTAAAAGACAGTAAGAGCATTTAAATACACACACAATGTGTTGAGAACTCACAGGATTGGGACTAAACAGCTGTGTGTCTGTAAGAACCACTTGTTAATGAGACTCATCAAAAAAGCTTGTTTGCTAGAAAGCATAAAGATTTGATTTTTGGAGCGATGGAAATAAATCCAGACTGACCCTATCCCAGAGTGATGGGCGTGTCAGGGTAAGAAGGGAAGTGTATGAAGCGATGTACCCATCATGCATAGTGTCCACTGTACAAGCCTCTGGAGACAGTGTTATGATCTGGGGTTGATCAGTTACTCAGGTCTAGACTCAGTAACGTTATGGGGCAATAAAATGAAGTCAGCTGACCACCTGAATGTACTGAATGACCAGATTATCACATCTATGGAGGTTTTCTTCAGAAAGAAGACCTTTTTTTTCCTCTTACAGCTTGAAAACATTTAAGCTAAAAATAAAATTAAAATGTACATAAATATTATAATAAGTAAATATGCTGCATGAATAATACTAATATAAATGTAAGAAAAGGAGTTAAAATCTGATTTATTATATAATTAATATATTAAATAATTTATTATGAAATACTCAAAGTCACAAAATAAGCTGTGAAGTACAAAATAAATATGTTCATTAAGTAACTGCCAATGGAATGATGTGGCCCTAGAAACTAATAGCGACAGCGTAGACCTGGCTTTAAGACATTAAAGAAGAGATATTCATTGTTTTTTTTTTCTTTCTTTCTTGTACGAAAAGAAGAAATGTGAAGAAATGAGAATACTTGTTTGTGTTTGGATACACAACCTGTCATAGTCACTTATCAGGTCAACCAAGGTCAGAGCTTCATGAGCAGGGTACAATGGTGGTGTGAGATTAAAAGAACCTTTTCCACAGTTTCTGTCGCCCCCTTCTGGTAGCTAATGATAAAACTGGTATTTCTTATTCTAAAGCTGACTCCAAACTGTGCACAGTGGGTGCTGCACTGTAGTTTCTTATGAAGGGAAAATGGAAAAAAAACACAGACCACCATGCTTTAAGTAAAATTGCTAGTAATAATTCATGTAACTAAAACTGAAAGTGAAAACAAACAAGATACTTTGAACAGAACCTTTTTGTGGCCATTTTTCTATTGAACCAGCTTTGAAAGGCACTGCTGTTCTTTTAACATATTCAACACTTAATCTGACGTGAAAACGCAAAAATACAAAAATATACTCACCGGTTTAGACTCGGAAAAACACTTGAACGAAAAGATTTATTACAAAATGGGCTCGGTAACCGCTTCCAAATTTACAGCTTAGCTCTGACTTGATCCTTACACTGTGACCATTACATATTTACAAATATACATGGTCACATAGTCAAAAGCTTATTTCGGTCCATAACAAATCAAAGTCTTTGCACACAATTTCCAGAGTTGTTAGAACTCCATTGACGTAGCAACAACTCAGTCACAACTCCAGTGTTTCCAGTCTGTGGCATGCTTGTAGTACGTCTATGAAATCCCTAAGAGGTATTAGTTACAGTACATCATTAACTGGTCAATGCCACTATGATTACGTCCTCATTTCGTTCTTCCTGTGTCCTGCTTTGATCACGTCCTCACCAGGATTCCATGTCAAGGAAGACAGTAGTAGAGTATGTCTTTTCTTCTGCGTTCCTGACAAGTTGCGCAAGTTCTTGCTGTGTTCAATGAAAATTTTTGGAGGATGTAGTGGGAACATGGATCAGTGTGATAGATATAATAAAATGTTCATTTTGTCTTTTTTTACATCTACTGTACCATAGGGCACTTTCTTCCAAAAATGTCTCAGGTTCATCTATCAGATGCCTACGACTTTTCTGATTAGTTTACAGATGAGCTTTACTTCTAATGACTCTCCCACGCAGATCAGAGTAGAACCAGCACCACCGCTCTTGTGCCGTTCTATCAGAGAGATTCCTCTGTCTTTCAGATCCGACACTGACTTCTATGGCTCTCCTCGATTGCTGGTTTTCCATGACATTTCGGACAGTGGAAATTGTAAGCAGGATGCACATTGATATTTATTTATAGCCTTACTCAATTTGAAGGGCTGAATTAGTGTTGTTTTAAGATCCTCGGTTTAATGATAAGTCAAGAAATGCATTACACTTTTGAACTGTCATCGGCCAGCCGTTCCTAATGATGTCTATGAAGCCCTGATGAGTTTATTACATTGAGACTTTTAGTTGAATGGGAGTCCAAACTGGTTCTATCAATTAAATATAACTGAAGATTTATTATCTATTTCAGGCAGAGTTGGAGGTAGCAGAGCTGAAGATATTGAGGTTCTCGTTGGGAGTGACAAGGATGGATAGGATCAAGAATGAGTTCATCAGAGGGACAACACATGTTAGATGTTTTGGAGATAAAGTCAGAGAGGCCAGATTGAGGTGGTTTGGACACGTTCAGAGGAGAGATTGTGAATATATCGGTAGAAGGATGCTGAGTTTGGAACTGCCAGGCAGGAGGTCTAGAGGAAGACCAAAGAGGAAATTTATGGATGCAGTGAGAGAGGACATGAAGGTTGTTGGTGTGAGAGAAGAGGATGCAGAGGATAGGGTTAGATGGAGGCAGATGATTCGCTGTGGCGACCCCTGAAAGGGAACAGCCGAAAGACAAAGAAGAGGAATTTATTATCTATTTCAGTCCAAAAGTCACGCGGTATTTCCCTCTCTTGCAGCGTCTCAACTTGAACCACTACGCCACTAAGAAGACGGTGGCTGAAAGCATGCTGGACGTGGCCCTGCTCATGGCCAACGCTTCTCAGCTGAAAGCCGCGCTGGAACAAGGGCCCGGGTTCAAGTACTACCTGCCCGTGATCGTGCTCATCTCAGTCTCGCTTTTCTTCCAAATGCTCGCTGGGGTTTTCTTCATCCTCATGGGTGAGCAATGCAGTATTAATGTTTGTTTGTTTTGTTTCCAGCTATGAAGCAAAATGCAAGATTTTTTCATGCAATACTGTCTACAAGTCTTGTGCCCTCTTGAAGTGTTTCTTCATATTAAATTACACAAAATGATGTAGAGTAAGTTAAAGAAATGAGAACAATTATTTTACTCTGAGAGATGCAATGTAGTGAAATGTAGCTAGAAATACAATTTAAAAACGTGTTGTTGTTTTTTATAACAACCTCAGCAGCAACCTCATTTCCCCTCTCGTCTCTTCCAACCGCTCAGAATTCAGCATCTTCTGCACATGTTTCTCACTGATTCATGCCTTACGTTAGATGCTTTTATGCTTAAATGATTTATAGGTCACTGTGTGGCTTAACAAACAAAAACCATTCCAATGGAACTGTTCAGGTAGAAGGAGTTGCTTGCATTCCTTCAATTAACTTACTGCTTCTTTTTCTCTCCCACCAGCACGTAAAGATATCAATATCGTCGCCAATCAAAGAAAGCTGGATGTAATGAATAACATAGCGACCGCCCTGGTGTTCCTCACCGTCATCATTAACATCTTCATCACCGCATTCGGCGTGCAGAAGTCCGGCCTCTACCCTCAGCACTGATGCACAGATTACAGACTGGAGGTCGGATATTACAGGTTCATATTTACATCTGGTAATGAAAATGTTGTACTGTATTACAGCTTAACAAACAGTCTGCTATGTGTGTTGTCTGGTTGCAGGAGATCGATCATCTGGAAGCCTGCACAAGACATTTTAAATAAATATTATGCTAATAATAATAACTAATAATAAATAAGTCACCTTCTTGTGCTATGTTTATTACTGTTTGCTATAGATAATGCTTTATAAGATATTTTCTATGTTATGAATAATGAAGCATTTCATTTACCTTGTTAATTTAAGCATAATTTAAATAAATGAATTTACTTATTTTTTTACCTAAACATTAAAATCTCATTTTGCTTTGTATTTTACCAGAAATTTGTGCGAGCTGGTATCAAAAAGTTTTGAGTGTAGTTCTGTAACACGCCAGCAGATGGCAGCACAAGGCTGCACGCACATTCACAGGGAGCTTCATAAGTCAGTGTGCCAAATGACATTGTCTTCCGTACATCAGGAGCTGTGCAACTGGTGCTATTCTCACCATGTGCATTACCGCATTACCACATCTGCCATTTTATCATGGACAGCAAGTTAAAACAAAGTGTGAACGAGAAATTCTGTATGAATTGGACAATTTAAAATAAACTTCGGCAAGTTTATGGCGATGCCTATAAAGTGATTACGAGCTCAAAATGACGAAAACCATTCATCAACTTTTGCATGATAATTGTCATTGCCATAGTCGGTGTGTCATACCAGGCGATCCTCACGTGCGATTTGAACATGCGCCGTGTTGCTGCCAAGTTCATCCCCAGGCTGACTGAAAAACGCAAGGCAGGTCAGCAGCTCGACCAAGTGCGTGCTTATTTTCAATATTCTCTGCATCAAGCATTGAGAGTTCTTCCCCAGGGGCCAGATCGTCACGTCAATAGTGAATTTTACGACTACAGTAGGTTTTAAGGTGTATGATGGAGGACGTGCGGCGAAAGCAACCTGATCTGTGGCGCGCAACTCTTTGATATCCTCTTGCATCAAAAAATTTCAGTACTGAAATCTATTTCAACTAATTCTTGATTCAGGTTTTGTGTAAAATCATTGCTAACCTTATTAATGAAAAAGTGTTTTTCTTTTTTTTAATCAAATAAAGTCACACTCGACTGTGTTATTAGAATCTGAGCTGTGCTGATAAAAAAGTAAAAAAGAAGTAAAAAAGCAAATTCTAAAACATTTCTCAGTCAAATAAATTTTTTTTAAATATTGGAAAAAGATTTATCTCTCAGTTTTTGTCCATGCTTTGTGCTTCTACAGTTACTGTACAATTAATATTAGTTGGTAAAGTACGGTATGTTGTCAGGATGTAAATCTGACCCAATCTGACTGTAACATTGCTGTCTTAGAGTTCCAGAGAGAGAGAGAGAGAGAGAGAATTCACTACTGTCACTGTTTTATAGAGCAGTAAAGTAAGTCAGCGTTACAGCTCGTGTTGGTGTATGCAGTGTACACTGTCACTGTTTGGACACACTGAAGCATTGTGTCAGTCAACAGAATTCCAGCTGCCATGTCCCTCCTCCACACACACACACACACACACACACACACAGTAAAACTGCTCATTCACATTCACTAACCCCCCCATAAAGTCATAAACCTTTACATTAACCCTTTAACCTTTTTTTAAGAATTTCATTTCGCTCCTAGTTAATGTACAGGTGCGTCTCCTAACAGCTGTGGAGTTTCACAAGCTCTCCTCATGTCCACATTGGATTCCTCTGCATTCTTCAGTTTCCTTCCACCTCACAAAAGCTTACCAGAAGGATAAAAAAAATCACTGTTAAGCCCTTAACCCTGTCTGCTCCAGGGGGCGCTGTAACCTGGCTGACCCTGCACTCTGACCCCAGCTTCCTAACTGGGATATGCAAATAAATTATTTCACTGTGCTACAGTATAAGGTACAGGTGAGGTGTTTTTTTTCCACCTCACACCAAGTGTTCCTGGGATAAACTCCAGAACTAATGACTCGTGACTCACTACTGATCAGTGAGTCAGTGAGTGATTACGTACTGTATATATGAATATCACTATTAGTCAATTTTCCATCTATTTAAGAGTGTTTTATTTTATCCCAACATACACTGTGCAACCTTTTCTACCTCCTATATTTAATCTTATACTTCTGCTAAAACACAGTAAAAGTAATAATTTAATAATACTGGAATGTATTTAAATCCTTTCTATGTTACATCATTTTACATTTAGGTTGGTTTGAGAGATTTAAGTAGGGGTGCAATGAATAATCAACACAGTGACCGAACTAATTTAATTGTCAAATACACTATATATCCAAAAGTTTTCACTCTCCCACCCAAATCATTGAATTCAGGTGTTTCGATCACTTCCATGGTTACAGTGGTATAAAATCAAGCACCTAGTGTCACTTCCAGTGTGGCACCATGATAGGATGCCACCTGTGCAATAAGTCCAGTTGTGAAATTTTTGATCAGCTCCAGAACAGTGTGTAGAGAGCTTCCTGAAATGGGTTTCCATGGCCGAGCAGCTGCATCCGAGCTTTACATCACCAAGTGCAATGCAAAGAATCAGATCCAGTGGTGTAAAGCACGTGACCACAGTCTCCTCTGTCTGGCGAGCCGATGGACGAGTCTGGGTTTTGTGGTTGCCAGGAGAACGATACTTGTCCGACTGCATTGTGCCAAGTGTAAAGTTTGGTGGAGGTGGGATTCTGGTGTGGGGTTGTTTTTCAGGAGTTGGGCTCAGCCCGATAAAATCCAGTGAAAGGAACTCTTAATGCTTCAGTATACCAAGACATTTTTAACAATTTCATGCACTCAACTTTGTGGGAACAGTTTGGGGACGGCCCCTTTCTGCTCCAACATGACTTTGCACCAGTGCACAAAGCAAGGTCCATGGATGAGTGAGTTTGGTGTGGAAGAACTTGACTGTCCTGCACAAGCTCTCTATGTCCTGAGTCCTGACCTCAACCTGATAGAACACCTTTGGGATGAATTAGAGCGGAGACTGTGGGACAACCCAACATCTCGTCCAACATCAGTGTCTGACCTCACAAATGCGCTTCTGGAAGAATGGTCAAAAATTCCCATGTACCCACTCCTAAACCTTGTGGAAAGCCCTCACGGAAGAGAAGAAACTGTTAGGGCTGCAAAGGGGCGGGGCCAACAACATATTGAATCCTATGGATTAAGAATCAGATGTTACTCAAGTTTATATGCATGTGAAGGCAGGAGAGCGAATACTTTTGGCAATATAGACTAGTTGGTGATGTCATCTTGACAATACTCATAAAAAGTCAGAGACATACCTGCACTCATGCTAGCTAGCAGCACTAATGTAGCATTGTGAAGTTGTTTTTTAAAGCTTTATTTGGGTAGTACACTTCATCTCCCCTGCTAATTGGATTATTTCAATTTTCCACAAGATTCCATGTTTTGGTGTGTGTGTGTGTGTGTGTGTGTCACAATGGACCGACAGGCAGATGGCGGCAAATTATATTTTTTCATATCATATACAGTACCATCATACCATCCTAAATGTAACCAAACCAACAAACAAAGGCAAAAAAATGATGTGTGTATCAGCATGTCAGGGTGGATGTAGGGTGGAAGTGTGTATACTGTATGCAGTGCTGAATAAAAATTCTGTACCTACGCTGTATACCTGCATACAGTATATCCTGCACTACGCCACTAGGCACAGCTCATAAACTCGAAAGTAATGACCATCTTGTTACCAGCTAAGTATAAACCCAGCCAAGCGAGGATCTTCTGATATGTGAGATCTGTCTCAACCCTACTCTTTAGGGATGTGTGTGTCCTGCTTTAGATCTCAGGGTGTTTAGATGGGCTGTCCATAGAGATCTGTTTAACATCACTCTCGGTTCATGTGCTCTTATTTCACACATTCTGATCAGTGATTATCTAGGTTGAATAATAAAGAATGTGATGGACAAAGAGGAGAAGGAGGAAGCAAGGGGTAATTAAGGGAGGGATAGTGGTGTGGCAGCATGAGCCATGGGAATCAGGTGTTTAATTAGTTCTTAAAGGCTTATAAATTTTTTAAGATGATAACAAACTTAAAACTAAACAGCTGTTTATGCAATATTTGTGCCAGAAAAAAAAAACAAGAACCAGTTAGCCCCTTTTGAGAAGGAAGCAAGACCTGAGTCTGAGGGGACACCCATAGGGACAGGTGCTAGGGAGGACAGAGAGAGAGACAGGAATGTTTACATTGAAAAATTTATTCAGGTACATATCACGATTTTTATGTGAGACAATTCGTGTCTTGATATACTGACTTTTATTAAATACATTTTAAATCTTATTTTTCTGCATGATGAATTCTTGCAATTCCTCTATGATCCTGCAGGTGGTGCCCTCTCAACTATTCACACAGCAACAGTATCCTAGAAAGTAGGAGCAAATGATCTGATAAGTTTGTTTAGGATTGTAACTAAATCTAAAAAAAAAAAAAAAAAAAAAAGATATTAAAGTTATGAAATTGTGATATTTACAGAATCACAATACAAATTTAATAGGTATCTATGTATCGTGATAATATCGTATCAGATTGTCCCCATGGTGATTCCTATCCCTACCGCAGACATGGTGAAAAAGGGGAATAACTCCAGGATAACAGCTACACTATTCCTGGGTGGAACAACACACCCTCTCATGAACTTCAATATGAAGAAATATTAGATTAATTATCAAAAAGTGAGTTTACTATGACAAATAGGGCACAAACAGGAAGCTAGAATTCATAACCATTTAAAGAAACAATGAGGAACTCATGTTTGTTTTACATTATAAGAGTGTATCAAGTTGGCCCTGGACACATTCTGACCCTATCTCCTGTATATAGAGGTGTGTGGTGCCTTAGTGGTTAGCTCTGACACCTCACACCTGCAGGGTTAGGGTTTGAATCTCCTCTCTGGTCAGTGTATGCCATGCTATTAGTTACTTACATACAGTAGAGATACAGCGCTCTGGTGTTCCCCACAGTCCAATATATAATATACCATTTTAGCATCTGTCTATCTATTGTATTCTGTTCTCCTATATTAAAGTATAGTATATGAATATAATGTTTTAAATATACAATCACAAATAACATGAATCATTTTTCATTTACTTACATGGATTGTGGGACACAATATCTTGGTCCGATAATATTATTGCATTCAAATTCTACATATTTTTAAATGATTAAAGTTGACAGCAACTTCTAAAAGGTTTTTTATCATTTTTATTAGTGTCATCTTTTTGTGCGAATTAGTTTAACTATGTACCATATTAGAAGTACATTTCTATACATAAATGAGCTAAAATTATTTTATAAAATTCTATACCATACTTTTCTATAATGACTTTCATTACTTTCACACAAACAAAATTCTTGGAGTAAAAGCAAAGTGAGGAATTTTGTTGTAAAAATAAATGTTTACAAGTAAAAGTTTACTTACTAGCTTAATTTTATTTATGTAATGATCTGACACTATACTGTATGAAAGCTGTGATATGGAAAATAAAAAAATCAGATATAAATAAAAATATGTATTTTTAATACAAATATCATTTGTATACACATACATGAACAAGTCTCTAATGGTTAAGTCTAAAACAGTGGTGGCAAGCAAAAACTGCCTAAACAAAAATAAAATGGGATATAAATTTTAAACAAAAAAAAATCACTAACTTATATCTTCAGCTTGTTGTGAGGAAGAAACCTTGAGAACCAGACTCAAAGATGAACCCATCCTAAATCCCTTCTACAGTACACGACTGTGTGATACACTGGTCCCCCCAAAAAAGTTGCCATTTCAGAAGGGTCAAATTATAGGCCTGGATCAAGCAAAGAAAAGATCTAAGGAGACTTTAAATTACTGGAATCGGCTAAGAGCTGTCAAACACATTATTGAAAACCTGGAAGGCCAGAGCTGAACCATCAAACATAATATACTTCCCTGACTGTACAATATATGGACAAAAGTATTTGGCCAAACCTGTAAATTTTTGAGGTGTTTCAATCAGGCCCCTTATCCCCAGAGAAGATCAATCTTAATGCTTCAGTAAACCAAGACATCTTGGACAATGCTATGCTTCCAACTTTGTGGCAACAGTTTGGTGAAGGCCCTTTATTTCAGCCTCTAGCTGACTCCAGCATGACTGCCCCAGTGCACAAAGCAAGGACTGCAAAGACATGGTTCAATGAGTTTGTTGTGGAACAGCTTGACCGGCCCTAACACAGAGCCCTGATCTCAACCCCATCGAGCACCTTTGGGAAGAACTGGGACAGAGATTGTGAGCCAGGCCTTCTCGTCCATCATCAGTGCCTGACCTCATGGAGACTTTCGTGCAACATATCATTCTTAGTGATGCCATATATATATATATATATATATATATATATATATATATATATTTCTTTTATACCTCAGATTACTTACTGTGTGATATATATTATCATTAGTCGTGCAATATATTTTACTTTACTAATCATTCCGCACAATATTCGCATCTGCTGTATATCAATATATATAATCAGCATATAAAGTATATTATCTACTGTGCAATATATTCTTATTAGTTTTGCAATACATTTATCAATCAATGCAGGAATGTCTTGTCGTTAAACCAGTCATACTGAATGTGTAGTTATGTGTATTATTTTGAGTGATGATAAAAGATTCATTCATTCATTCATTCATTCATTCGTTCGTTTATTCATTCATATACTAGAATAATACATAGAGAGCGGAATGCGCACGGGAGCGCGCGTGGCGCCGTGGAGGCCGGCGACGGGGGCGCGCATCCCGAGTGCTGACGTCACTGGAGCACCCTGGCTCGCGGATTGCTTGCTCGTAGTGGCGGCGGCGCGCACCCGAGAGAGAGAGACACACACACACATATACAGAGGTAAGGGAAAGAGAAAAAGGAGGAATAACTAGTTGCAAAGAGGACATTTTCTGCCTTTAACGGGTCTGGAAGTCATAACGGTGCGCCTGGGAGACAGGAATTAGGGCTGAAGTTATCTCAAACCGGTTAAACTGGATCTCAGAGACGGTAAGTAGAGCTTTTAAAGTGATTTCCAGCGTCGCGCACATCAGTGTGTTTGGGGATCGTTAGTCAGGCGTGATTTAAGGATTTTCGGTGTCGATAAAACGTTAAAAACCTGTGTGTGTAAAGTGAACACTTTGTGCAAGAGAAGAAGGCGTTAGTGGGAATCGTGTGCTGTTGCGCGAGAGCGAGCAATGGAGGAGGAGGAACAGGAGGAAGGAAGGCGAATAAAAAGGCGAACATAATATAAGATGTACAGCAGTACACCGGGGTATGGGTGGGTTAATGACTGTGACAGCCTGCTATGTCGGTCTGTGTGTAGATTAAGTAAAAAAATTCTGTTGTTAAATCGGGTTGTGTTAAACAGTAGAGTCGCGGTGTATCCAGGCGGTGTCAGGCTTTTTCCCTCCGACTCTTTATCCAGCTAATTTTCAGTTTTTTAGCAGCATTACAGCTCGCTTCTACCCCCGTTTTTTTCTTTCCTTTTTTTACCCCACTCAGCAGCTCGCCTTATTCTTGCCCTCCGACTCCTTTCCCTTTATCCCAGCGGCACCAACCGTCAGTGCGCGTGCTCACCCCCTGAGTAACGTACGCTAGCTCGCGAGTGAGTGACGTGTTAAGGAAAGCTTTAGCCGCTAACACCGCTAACAATCCCGAAAACGCCGAGCTATCTCACGCAAAGCGTGTTTTTATGTCTTTCTGAACGCGTAAAAAATCGCTCCTGTGTCACAGCTAAAACAATCCCGTTCCCAAGCTTTATTCTCGCGAGCCTCTCCCGTTAGCACGCTGCTATAACTCTGACTAGTTAGCCTTCCGAGGACATCCACATCAACCCCCTTGTTTATTCTTTTAATTTGTTTGTTTTATCGCCCATGCTTGAGTTGCTACATATAATTACAAACGACACTGATGTTTATGCGGCTAAAGTAGGGGCATGATTTCAAATGAAGCAACAGGTTGCTCCAATACAACGCAATCCTACACATCTCTGAGTGAAGGGGTTCAGGGGCGGGCACACAGGGGCAGCTGCCACCCCGGAAATATCAATCAATCAATCAATCAATCAGTCAGTCAATCGGTTACTCCCTTTCATTTCTTTCTCTTCTGTTTCCTTCTTTCTTTTTCTTTTCTTCCAATCCTTACTCTTTTCTTTCCTTCCATTCTCTTCCCCTTCCTTCCCCCCTTCTTTCCTTCATTGCATTCTCTTTCCTTCATCTTTTTCCTTCCTTTCCATTTCTTCCTCTGCCTTCTTTTCTTTTCTTCACTTTCCTTTCCTTCCATTTCCTTTTCTGGAACAGTACCAAAACAACAAATTATTCGAAATAAACCCAGTGGTAGGGAAAAAGAAGCTATCACCCCTTCGAAACAAGACACGACCAGGTCGTATATACAAGGTGCCGTACAGGCCATACAAATGTAACCCATGCGTATTTATTAAAGGATGAAGAAGCTCCAAAATATCAGCACTGCAGAACTACTTTAACCATAAAACACATACTTTTGCTTTGCCCAAGTTTTAATACTATAAAGAAAACAATTTCTACCAGAACAAGATTTAAAAAACATATTCTGCAAGACAAAACCAGAAAAACTTTTACTATTTCAATCTAAAGTGCACGTAAAGACTCTACGTAATGTGTAAAACCTTGATCTTCTGGACAAGGCCGTGCTATAATGTGATATTTATATATTTTTGTATATCCTTTTTATATCCTTTTTACTTTCCCACAACTCTCTAAATCATTTATATTATAACAACATAAAATTTGTTTGAATAAACCAGCTTAATATTTGATATGAATCTTGCCATGAAATAGCTTAAGAAGCTGACATGGCAATAAATCCTAATACAATCAAACAAACTATTTCCTTTCCTTCTGTCCTTTCCTTCCTCTTCTTCTTCCCTTCCTCCCCTCCTTTCCTTCCTTCACTTACCTTCTCTTTATTTTCCTTCCCTTATCTTCCACTTCCTTTCTATTTCTTCTTCCGTTTTTTTTCTTTTCTTCACTTCACTTTCCTTTCCTTTCCATTTCTTCCCTTCTTTCCTTTTTTTCCTTGCCACCCTTTCTCTTTCCTTTCTTTCCTTACCTTCTCTTTTTTCCCCTTTTTTATCACTTCACACCAAGGATTATTTATTTAAAAGAAGGTTAGGCTGCTTCTAGCAAACTACATGTACGCACATACACACGCAACCACCCCCACCCATACCTGATCACTACAGGTAAATTGGAGACACCAATCAGCCTACCACCTGTGTCTCTGGATTGTGAGGGAACCTAGACTACCCTGAGGAAACTCACCGTCTGGTCTGTTATTAGATTTTTATTTTGAGTAGTTCACAGCAGACAAGGCGACTCAACAAATAGAAGAAAGAAAAAAATCTAATGTTACTCCTTGTTAAGTTTTGCTTCCAATCAAAGGTTTAAACAATCCCATCTGCTTCAGCACCGATCCCATTTGCTTCCACAGATGTTTTGACTAATCCCGTCTACCCGCGCAGAATGTTGAACCTTTTCAGCAGACAGTTGGACCTTTTTTTTTCTTCTTTTTTCTCTTCTCCCCCCAAGGTCACAAAGTTAGTTTAACCCTTTTCACCTGCTCCAGCAGATACCGTGATGAATCCTGTCCACCTCAGCATAACAACCTCCCATCTACTTTTCCCGATGAACATTATTCTAATCCTGTCCTCTCCGCTGATACTATACACAAGTCTCAGTTATTATAGTTTGCACCTGCTCACAATGTCTTCTGACACCCACAGTTAGTCCTGTATGCTGAGATAGAAGCAAACTAATAGTTGATAAGGCAGTTACTGATGAATGAATGAATGAATGAATGGGTAAACGGCACAATGTACACCCTCATATTAGGGAACATATCTTTTCTTCGTCCCTTAAGCATCACACTAGTTTACGTTAGAGCGATTACCTGTTTCTAACCAAGCTTTGTTCTGTCGGGAGGAAATATCAGCAAGTACGTGGATAACTGTCCAGCTCTAAGCTATGAGCTCTATCATTTTTATTTATTTATTGTTTTTAAAACACACAAAATGAAGGGCAGTGTCGAGACTTCTCCTTATAGACACAGTCATGTTTTTGGGTTAAACACCTCGAGAGAAACTCAAGATTCTATTCTTTACTCCAGAGCTCACAGACATTAACAAGTATTACACAACAGTTAGTTCCGACCGAGCAATCTGATTGGATAAGAGGCTTCTCACGAATAGTGATAATGGACGGTGAGAGCACTGTTCTGTATAACTATATGCATCGCCATGAGTCCAATGTGTTTTACAATTGTTAATTACAAACTGGGTAAAGGGTAGGTCTGTATGGAGTGCAGTCCTGAGGAAAGAGTAACTGCCTGTCAAAACCCACATTCAACCCACATAACCATGTGTTTTCTTGCTCAAACATTTTATTCCTTAGTTATTGCTTTTAAGTCTTTTTGAATTCTCAGTGTTCTGTTAAGAAAAAGAAAAACGCCTAAGCCGAGTTAGAAAGCTAACCAGCTTCTAAGACAAGGCTGAATCACAAATCCCTTTCTAACCCCTGATCAAAGACACTACTTAAGTGTGTGGAACAGGACTGTTCTCAGTCTCCATGGTTTATTCTTCTCACCTTTTGGCTACACGGTCCCTTAAGAATTTAAAACTACTTTCACTCTTGTAAAATACACTTAAGCTCCACCTGTCAAGGTTATTTAGTTTTGCCAGTCATGGAACGATATGTGTTGGCGGTGCAAAAATAACTGGTTAAATAAAAAAATCATAATCTGTGGATAATAAATGGCATTGATTGCAAAAACGTAGGAACATCACTGGTTAAATAAGCAATATCACACTTGAGGTTGTGCTGGTTGTCAATACAGCTTTAATGCAAGTGTCTATATATAAAGTAAAATATCGGATATTTAAAAACTTCCCAGTCACACTGATTAGGTTGTAACCCAATAAGCACAATAACAATGTGTTTATGTGTATTATTTTTATTTTTGGATGATCCCATACACCGTAAAGGCGAGTACCATTCTCTACTAAACATTTAATACTTATATGTGTAATGCCAGGGGACCAGCGATTCATTTAGACTCATTAGACGTTTGTATTGTAGTAATTTTATTCCCATATTAATTGATTGGTTCTGTGCTTGTAGACACATCATTTCCCAGTCAGTTTTTTTGTTTTTCCTCTTGTAGATCTATGTCTCTGTCTCCAGCATATCGGTGGAAGTCTCTTTGTCATAAGACATTTAAAGCTGTATACCATTACTCGACTTTCCCTTTTATGATTAGAAGTGTGAGATTCTCCAGATACAGAAGTGGTGGATCATTGAGCAAGTTCTTGTATTTTAATGGTCTGAAGTGTTTTATTAGTAAAATGCTTTCTAGGAATACTATGACAAAGGTAAGAATGTTGCCAATCATGTAAAGGTCCCATATTTTCCATATAATTTTGTTAGCTAAAATTCTGCTCTTCCTGATTTAAAGTATGTATTAGGATCTGGTGACCTTCTTGCTGTTTTTTTCCCCACTCTTGACACTCCTTTGGAAAGAGTGGGAGTGTGTGTGTGTGTGTGTGTGTGTGTGTGTGTGTGTGTGTGTGTGCACAGCCAATCACTGATAATAGTGACCTAATTAGAGCAAGCACAGTCAGGGAGCAGGACCTCTCGGGTCTGCAGAAAAGATCATCCATTCTCCCAGCAGGTATAGATCGGTTATGATTATCGATCGGTTGACCCGGAGTCCTGGAGGTACGGGTATTTAGATAATGTGTTGTTTTAGATAATTGCTCCGAGATAAGGTCAGATCCAGTAAGTTGCCGTTGGCCAGCGTGTGCGATTGCATTAACCTGTCAATTCAGCCGACAAGCGAGAATTCGAGTAAAGCTAAATTTTTAAAAATAAGTGTTTTCTGTAAAAGAAATGTCTTCCTGAATGTTCATTACTTTCTTAAAGTAGAAGAAATTCAAAATCTCAATGGAGCAGTACAAAAAAAAATTCCAACTTCTGATTTAAAAAAAACAACAAAACCTCAATGTAAACACCCGTCACCTTGGAAAGTGCTGCACAGAAAGCACATTAATCTAAAAACATTTAAATCTAAAACGCAGTATAGCTTGATTCTCTGAGAGAAAGAAAACACTCCATAGACTGATGATTAGAGCCGAGGATCTCAGGAAGACTGTCGGGTTCATTCAATAGTAAACACTAATGTTGCTTTATGTCTGTCCATAAAGCAACAATTTTTTGTAAGGTTTAAAGTATTCAAAACCACCAATTTAAAAAGGATTAATCAATTCTGAATAAAAAAATCTTTGATAAATAATTTAAAAAGTCTAAATTAGTTCTGAATTAAAAAACGAAATAATTCATGAATAAATCTTAAATAATTTAAATAGCATAAATCATTTCTGAATAATAAATTAAATAATAAATAAATAATTTAAAAAGCATAAATCCATTCAAAATTTAACACTAAATATTTAATAAATAAAAAGGGAGTCAATTCAAAATCAAAAACTAAACTCAATTAATAGATAAATAATTAAAATAAGTTTATTCTGAATAAAAAAATAATAAAGAATGTAAGTCAATTTTGAATCAAAAACGAAATACTGAATAAATAAATAGTTTAAGAAGAGTGAATCGATTCTGAATTAAAAACGATCAAGAAAAGATTGGATTAAATCTCACAGCTTTACTGATGATCACTGAAGTTAGCTACCTAGCTGGTCACTAACAGAACACACACTTTCACATAAGGAAGGGATCAGTATTTTCCACTTTTATAGCTCGACCGTGCTGAATAATTCCCAGTTTCGAGTTTGAATTAAATCGAATATGGAATTTGTGTACTCGCATGTTTAACTTAACATGAACTGAAAGGAATACTTATTTTTTATTTTGAGTTACTTTATAGTACAGTAGGTCAGTACTATAGACATGAGTCTTACCAAATGTGTTTATAGGGAGTTTTGTTCAACTTTAGAAAAGTGGCGCAATAACAGAGCAAAAGTATCTAGTCGCTTATGCAATCCAGAGCAGTGGTGATGGTGATGGATAAACAAGTTCTTCTCTGTAAAACAGCTGTGCTGTCTCTAAAAGGTTGAGTTTAGCCATGAGGTTATCATGCTAATCACAGACACCCCAGTATTAAGAAGATAAGGTTGGTTTTATACATCAGTGTGATTTAAGAGAACAATACCCAGTGCTTATTGACATCAGCCCTCAGATGGCCATTATAAATGTGTTTTAGGGGGTGAGTCAGGATTCTCATCTATGGTGATTACACACACAGTACGTGTGAGGTAGATAAAGATTGTTATAAAAGCGTGAGGAACGTTGTTGTTGTCGTGCGGTGACATCACTTACGTACGATCCAGTTAAAAATTGAACCTTTAACAAATCTGTAGTGGTACCTGAGCGAAACTTTTGAGAAGGAGAGCATTAGGCTCGTGTCAGGTAAAGTTTATTTTTTTAGTGGGATTTGTTTAGGCAGACGAGAGCACCGATGTGACTGAATCAATTTGACTGCAGGAAGTGTGTATTTATTCATAATTTCTTTTTATGAATACAGTTTTACTGACACTTTGTGCAGTTATTTATTCGCATCGTTTTTTATTTACAGTGGGGCAAAAAAGTATTTAGTCAGCCACGAATTGTGCAAGTTCTCCCAATGAAAAAGATGAGAGAGGCCTGTTATTTTCATCATGGGTATACCTCAACTATGAGAGACAAAATAGGAAAAAAAAATCCAAAAAAATCACACTGTAGTATATTTAACGAACTAATTGGTAAGTCCCTTGGTAAAATAAGTATTTGGTCACTTACAAACAAGCTATCGTCATGCTTATCGCCGTTTTTATTCATGAGCAAAAGCAAGAGCAAACACCTAAATTACTGCTTAGTGTCACAATATTTATCCGTATGCTGAGAGTTAAAGTGGGAGAAGCCCGAAATGAAAGGAGACGAGCTCCAGGCTCTCACCGAGATCTGTGTGTGGATGACGGCTGCTGCTTGGTGTTTGTTTGCCCACGACTGAGACATAGCCGTATGTCAACATGCTGACTGCTGCTGCACTGAGCTTACATTTATAACCTGACGAGAGAGAGAGACAGAGAGAGATGAGTCCGGGTTGCTTAGGTTTTCTGCGCGGGTCAAATTTGACTATACGGTGTAGGTACGAAGACGCGCTGGTGAAATATTTTTTATTAAAACAGCAATTCGCCGTACTTGGCGTGTATGCATTAGAGTTTTATACCGAATATACAGGATAAAAGATGCAAGTAAGTGAATGAGTTCCTTTTTTTTAAATATTATGCTTTCTTTTGTAGTTCAAACTTCATTAAGTCATGATTTATCCACAGCATTGTTGAGTTCTGATTGGTCGGAAGGTTTGAATTTCCTGTAACAGCATCTGTTTCAGTCTCCAAATCATAAGTATTGTCTTAATGTGTTTCATTTCTAAGCATTAATGTTTCTTACAGTAACATCTCTTTGAATAGTCGTACTTTCAGTGGTCGCTTTATTAAGAACACATAGACAGCAGGCTCTAATGGGGAAAATAGTTGTACTGTCACTGGCCACTTTATTAGGAACACCTGTACAGCAGGCTCGCGTGAGGCTGAAAGGAAAGGCTGTTGGCGATCAAATAACCAGTAACCACTCCTTACAACCGCGCTGAGAAGAAAGGCATTTCCAAACGCACAGTATGTCGAAAGTTCTGATGTTCTTGGCCCCGTGTCTGGATAATTTCAAGTGTTGCTCTTCTGCCACGCGATCAGCCGAGTGATCATTTACACAAATCAGCAAGTGTACGGCTTTTCCTATTGATGGGTTTGTGGGCCTTACAAAAACTTGTTTGCAGAAGGTGAAGTAAGGTAAGCGCACAGACTCAGACTTTGCCATCTGTTGGAGACCACGAGGAAAGTTGTCTTCCCGCTGCCTCTGTACATCACATCCCCCTGTAAAAATAAATAAATAAATTAAAAGCTGGAAAACTCTACTCCCACCTACCGAACAGCGAATCATTTCCTCAGGCACAGTTATACAAACAGAACAATACATACTATTCTTAGTTATAAAAGTATGAATAGTATTATTATTTTTTGCTCATATGCGGTCACATGATGTGCTCAGAAGCAGTGACACGCAGCATCAGCACAATGAAGGTTTTCAGCCGAAATGCACACGTGAAACAATAGGCCGCTTGCTGAACCACTGGCTCGTCATGCTTCAACACAAACAAAACGCTCCTTTGATGCAAATGGAAGTCGTCTGATAGCGCAGATGTTAAGTAATGCTGGCAAGACCACAAGTCAGCTTCCATAATTCATTAGTAAATGTTAGTTACTTCTGTTGTTGTAAATAATATTGCAGCCACCACCAGGCAGTGTACTTGTCAATCCTTATATGGTTTGTTTGAAAGCGAACAAGCCTCGACTCGAGCGCTTGGACCGAGTGTGAAAATAAATGTCCTTGGAGTGTAAGACGGATGGATGGATGGATGGAGGTTCATAATCAGTAATGGTGTGGTTAACTAGCCTTGTTTTCACACTAGACACGATTGATTTGTACTGTTCCCCAGGAACAGCTGCTTCCCCCTTCCCTTCAAATAATTTTTTGATTTTGGACAGCGATCTCCTTCCTTCCTCAGGTACGATCCGAGCCTAAGTACACCGTATCGTTCTCCAGGCCACCTTTTCCAGTGGACTTGCGTTCTCACTAATGAAAACATGTTCTTGCAAATGATCCCGTGTACCTAATGTGAAAACCCCCTTAAATTCTTAGCATCCACACTTTAAATAATAATCTTTTTTCTCGGTTTCTTGTTTACAGTTGGCATCCACAGTGTTATATGTTGCATCACAGTCACCTTTCCGGTCTTGATCTCTCATCCTCCTTTCAGTTTAAATTCTCTTTACTAGTTACAAGGAAACCCGTCCAGTACTTTCTCCCTAACCCCTTTCTCCATTTCTTTAATGTACTCAACTCAACCGTTCCAAATTCCCATGACTAATGTTTCCCCTAAGTGTGTTCATATCCTAATTAGCTACTCAGCTGAGATTGAGGGGGAAAAAAAAACGCTACAAGCACGGACAGCAATACTTTCCTGTAACTACAGCAGTTTTTTATTTTAGCTTGGAAAGTTTCCTACAGTAAATCGATGGACTTTATGAACACTTCTTCTTGATTCCGACACCCAGCAGCAGAACCTTACATTTATAGAAACTCAGTTTAAGGCTCTCCTCTTAAACATCACAGTAGACTACATTCCCTTATGTTCCTGCACCTGAGAGACACAGAGGAAATCTATATCTCGCACCATATCTCGGCTACAAGTAATATATAGAGTAACCTTTATAACGAATAACCTTCTATGTGCAGAGTTGGATGTGATGTTTAAAGCTTTAATGGTGTATTGAATCGAGAGGTTTGTATCAGATGAATCATTGGTAATATGCCTTAAGCTTGTGCTGGTAATACTGGGAATAAAAGTCCATTTTCTTTTTCCCTCCAGAAAAATCAATAGCGAAATGTTTTCTTTTTATATATATATATATATATATATATATATATATATATATATATATATATATATATAGTGGACTTCTAATACAATGTCTGTGTGTGATTGAACCCAGAGCTGCAGAACAACTGTCGCCCAGGCTATTAGTCATATTCTCTCCAAATCCGAACAGATTCTCATGGTCGTGGTAACTGACAGCGTGTCCACGTAATAAAGATTCTTCTCACAGATTTAAACTCCTAATCTAACTAAAAACTCCACCGCCATTGCGATCAGGTTGGAAGGGGCTAAAGAAATCGAAGGGGAGAAACCAGAGAGATAAAGATCCATAGAGAGCGTGAAAGGTTTAACGGGCAAAGCTGAAGTAAACGCACCCTGGCGTACGAGCGACCCACGTTGAACGACCAGAGAAGGAAGGCTGATTATGCCAGAGCTGTTCATTAGCTTATTATGTCATCCCTAGGGGAGAGAAAGTGCCAGGCAGGCAGACTCCAGCCAGGAAAAAAAAAAAAAAAGAAAAGATGACAGGACTTATAGTAGCACTGCTCGTATGAACAGGATGTCTGTGAGAGTGTGTGTGTGTGTTTTTAGAGCTGTATACTGCTAAATCCTAATTCTGTACCCTGTAATGAGTTTTGGATTGACATGAACCTAAAATATATTATCTGTTCTTCTCTGTATCTTCGCTTATTCAGGTGTTTGTTTCTTTCATCTTTATGAGCGTTCCTGTCTGACTCTTAGCTCTTCTCTGTTTCAGGTCACCGTGTTATATAATCCCGGGTGAAAGTGCCAGTTAACAGACTCTGTGGAGTGCAGAGCCGAGGCAGAGCCGCGTCGTCATATCCACTCACTCAGACATTTCAAACATGAGGCATTTGTTCCTGTTGTGGAGTTAAGCGAAGCTGCCAGGTCTGAGCAGGATCCACCCGAGCCAGCCGTCTGCGATATTTACACAGGTTTCTCGTCCTTACTCGAAGCCGAGCCACGATGTACGGTAGCGCCCGCTCGGTGGGTAAACCGGAGGGCAATCAGAGCCCCGGACGCTCCCCGCGCCTGCCCCGCTCCCCTCGCTTGGGCCACCGGCGCAACAACAGCACGGGAGGCAGCGGTGGTAAAACGCTCTCCATGGAGAACATCCAGTCTCTCAACGCTGCCTACGCCACCTCCGGCCCCACGTACCTGAGTGACAACGACGCGACCGCGCCTTCCTCCATCTCGATCTCGGACATGCCGAAGAGCACCATGACCCTGGGCCGCTCGGGCACCCGGCTGCCCTACGGCACGCGTGCCACGGTGATGGGCAGCAGCCCCAACATCGCCAGCGACTCCATCGCCTTCGGGGATCACCACGTGCCTGCAGCCATGGCGTCCACCGTGCCGCACTCGCTGCGCCAGGCCCGCGACAACACTATCATGGACCTGCAAGCGCAGCTGAAAGAGGTTTTGCGCGAGAACGAGCTCCTGCGCAAGGAGGTGGACGTCAAGGAGAGCAAGCTCAGCTCGTCCATGAACTCCATCAAGACGTTCTGGAGCCCAGAGCTGAAGAAAGAGCGCGCCCTGCGCAAGGACGAGGTCTCAAAGATAGCCGTGTGGAAGGAGCAGTACCGCGTGATGCAGGATGAGACGCAGGTAAGGTTCATGAATACCTCAGGTCTTCTTAAGGGTCAGGAAGTAGTTTTTAAGACAGTAGGTCTTTAAAATTAAGACTTGGGTGGTGTATATTTCTTTCTTCATTGTGTTTTCATCACAAGGATCGTCTGTGAGGTGCACATCTTCTCTTGCGCTGTTTTCTTTTCTGTCCCTTGGCTAAGGAAGTATGTTTATTTGGAGTTTATTTGTTTGAACGACTGTGGAATCTGTGTGACTTGGTTGGTATAGTAACGGGCACTTTTCAGAAAAGTGTTTTTACCAACTTGGGACTGTGTAATGCTGGAATGTTGCTCGCCTGATTGAGAACACATTCCTGTTCACCATCGGAGAGCGATTCCGTCAGCATGAGTCAGTAATATCATTTCGTCTACCACTCAGACGTGTCGGATATCTGTTGGAGACGACCCTACGTCACACAGCGTTGCATCGTCCAAGAGGGCGAACCGGGTGGCGGTTCTATCCAAACACTGATGCTTTTCCGATACATAAGAATAATATACCAGTAATCTAGCGTTGTTTGTTTTTTTCCCTTGAGGTGTGTCGCGATATATTTGAGCACTAAGATTTTGTGATTTCATGACTGGTGATATCCTTTTTTAGGCCTCCATATCTGATTCGATCCATGCCCGAGTATGCTGTATTGTTCTCGAGACCATCTCTTTAAGCGGACTCGGAATGCTTGTGTTCTTACTGGTCAAAATCAAATAGACTTTAAAGGTCAATTGCTTTAGGTGAAACAATACCGGTGCACTAAACTGAAAACAGCCTAAAATACCAGAACTGAGAGTCCGGTATGACACAGCAGCCAGATTCCTTTCACATTCGTTTATAGCCCAGCAGCGTGCAAATGAAGATTCCCTAGAGGATGATTACAGACTGTAGTATATATTTCCTACATGTATAGGAAAAAATACACATCCATCAAAGTTCAAACTGTTCACATGAAACTTAGAATAATTATTCACCATCAGGACAGACATTTTCTATCATTGAACACACCAGACTTTTTATACCTTCACTTACACGCTGAAAATATTGTATATAATTGTAAATATTTTATAATATACATGTGAGGTTCTTTCGCGATTAGTTTGCATCTATAAATGTGGTCTGTTTGTATCTGTGGAAATTGTTCGTAAGTCGGGAAGCTTATTTTTATATGGACTTACAATGACTTAATGTATAGAATCCTAACACAAACATGAAATTCGGACCTCGTCTCAAAGAAAATTTTTGAACCGAACCTTCTTTACTTTAAATTCAGTACACCTGTTTTAGGACATTGTCGTGTGTTAGTGGACAGACGATAGAAAGAAACGATGCCTCCCGCAAAGGCTTTCAGGCTTGTTTAGATTCAAACACTTCCTTTGACTTCCTGTTTAAAAGGAAATGCATCAACGCAAAGGAACCAAATCACAAATATGTTAAATTGTCAATCGAGTTGGAGTTTGGAATGAAGAAATGGCTCGTGTTCGTATTCTGAGCTTTAAGTACTGGATTTAATCTATTACCATGTCATCACATCAGGATGTTTTATTTATTATAGCTCCTGCCACCGCCAGAGCAAACACGCCATTACTCAGGGTCGAATTACAGACGACACGGCTGAGCCCAGATAGTCAACTGACAAATGTTTAGTGCAGATCGGTAGGCATAGCAGGATGAAAAGCTTTCCCTCAATAACAGACAGATGATAAAAAAAAATCTAAGTAAGCGCAAAATCAATAAAATAAACAAGTTTGTGTTTTCTATCATCAAGTCTTAGTTATCTCAATCTCTTCCTCTTTCACATCAGTACAAAAAGCACTATTCCTTTATTCTTCAAATGTTTTATGAGTAGTTAAACACTTCAGGGTGTGCTGATGCAGGAAAATAATCAACACCTGGATCGTCCATCAAGCATCACCACGTGTTGATTGATTATTTTCCCATAACAGCAGCGTGCAACTGGGTCGTCAAGGTTACCACTACATGCAAAACCAACGTTATTGGTCAATATAACATTTTAATCGATTATGTTGAGCGGTTAATTGATTAACACTTAATTATTAACATCCTTACAGAAAACTACTGTTTTAATTACACACCCTTCCTGTGGTACAGAAGCTAGAATACATCTGATTGAGCTCATTAATTTACACACAACCTCTGATCCTTAGAGCCGCTGGTACAGGAAATCAATCAACATCTTCTGGCCAATCACAATCAAGCAGAGCTGTGGTACACATATTAATTGAGTTTTATTTTAACCTAGTGCTCTTCTTCCTTGGGGAGTTCACGTGTTTCTATGGAGACTTGGTTTATTTGTTGAAGAAAATAGTTACCTGAAATGTAAAGCTTGTATTCAGTTTTTTCCCTCCTTCTTTTTTTCTCTCAACCCATATTACTAGAAGCCTTTTTTTCTTTTTTCTTTTATGTATTCGTTAAGAAGTACAGTGAAAGTTATGCAATGGAAACTATGTTCATGCTAGCAGCACAGTAAGGAGAGTGTGTTAGTGTTGGACCAGAATCCAGCTGCTTCGTGTCTCAGAAAATCCCAGAAGCCTCCTGTAACGTTTATTTATTTATTTTTTCTTCGATTATCCTTTTAAGACGTGAAAGTCCTCATATGGGGACATGACATTTGTCCCAGATTTCAGGTCTGTTGAGTTTGTTTCCCTCGTCAAAGAATTTCCTATTTAGAGACGTTGATTAAGTTCATAGTTAAACTTGTCAGGTGATAATCGAATGAAATGGTGAGAAGAACAGTAGTGTCCGCGTATCAGGAAGTTAATTCATTTATTTATTTTTTTAAGATAACTTATGTAGTTCTGGTGAAGTAATGGCAAAATTTTTTGTAAAGGGATTACCTGAGTATTAGTATTCTACTGATTCTGTCTCACGTGCTTCTTCTGTATTCAGGGTTGCTAGTGGCCTAAATAAATAAATAAATAAATAAATAAATAAAATGTTTAAATTTGAGGTTGTAATATGTTGCAGTTCCTGTACAATCCTACAGGTGGTGCACTTTAAACTATTCACACATTGGCAGGGTCTGTGCCAGATGACGTCACACCAGCCAGTGCTTTTTTTTTTTTGTTTTTAAGTGCTTTTTTCCTTTCGAGGTGGGCGTGGCTATAGGCATCACTCAACAGAGCCAATCAACGTGATGGTTTTAAATGCAGAAGACATAAAAACAACAGTAATGCATCTACAAAGCGACGGAATCTTCTCGAAACACAAACAAACAAAAGTTAAACAGAGATTTCTGACAGACAGACAGACAGACAGACATGTAATACTGAAATAATAATTATAATATCACTGATTTACATTAAAGCTCATTAGCTTGCTTTTAGCTTTAATCTTTTACCTTTTTCTACAAACTCTTTAACCGTCGAGAGTTGGGATACTTATAAAATTGTGATGCTTACAGAAACAAGGTTGGAATAAAATGCACTTGGGCTGCAGTTACAGGAAAGTAGTCACTGACAGGATGAGTCACTTTTAAAGGCCTGAAGGTCATTATTTTTCCCAGAACAGCACATGTCTTTTATTATACTTCTCTTATATCACAGAAATATGTCATTACTATTCTTAAATTATTAATGTTTGACGTGTGTGTGTGTGTATATATATATATATATATACTTAAAAAAGATTTAATAAGTACATGAAATATGTTACTTCCTGTTATCTTCTCTCTCTCTCTCTCTCTCTCTCTCTATATATATATATATATATATATATATATATCTTTTGATTAACAGTGACACTGGAGATTCCTTCCAGAAACGTGTAATAAACATCTCCTCACAGAAACCTTCACGATTTGAAGGTGAACATGTTTTAAATGTATGTGACAAAGTGCAGTAAGATGAGGCTGAATTACAGCGCTGTTACACTACTGTCAGGGCAGTTTGCTAAAGAATATTAATCAACACCATCTGATCAATCCGATTGAATGATTTAGGGAAGAAAAAAAAAATCAGCAGCCCTGTGATGGTAAAGATGATGTGAGTAATGATTGAGTTTATGATCGGCTCTTATGTGTTGTGAATAAGGACTGATTATTACTGCAGTACAGTTGTACCAGTGGAGCCAATAGAACCAGCAAAAGTGTGTGTGTGTGTGTGTGTGTGGATCAGTCGCTCAGTGCCAGGGCCCGTGTCCTCCGTGACTAGGCTGGCTGTTACAGGGTTGGGTTGCTGCCCAGGGAGAAAACAACTCTCATGACTGTAACACACACACACACACACACCTGGTAGTTCCTGGTGTTTGTGGCTTGTTTCTGTTTTCCTGTCTCGTTGGTGATATGTAAAAAAAAGTACTCGGGTGTACCAGGTTTCGGTGTGTGTGTGTGTGTTCTCAGTGATTGATGCCTTCTGCATCCCACCACACAAAGTGTTTAGCTCCTCCTTATGGTCCCAAAAGCAGTGTAATTTCCTCTGTGTTGTTTTTTTTTTTAACTCTCTGCTTTGTGAAACTTTACACCAGACTGAGCTTCTGTTCTGAGCCCTGGACTGCAGCTTCCTCCTCTTTCTCTTTTTACTTGTCTCTCTCTGTTTCTGTCTGTCTCTCTGAGTGTAAACAGATGTGCTGATGAATCTGATGGAGGATTCACGAGGACAACCTGCAGAAAATCTGATTTAATAATCTCATTATAAGAACACACACATTTATATCAGTCACATCCCACAGCTGTGATATCAGCGCAGCTGGGGTCTGTCTGTCCGTCTGACTGTCTGTCTGTCGGTCTCTATTTGTCTGTCTCTTTTTCTGTCTGTCTGATTTACTTTCTATCTGTTCTGTAATTTCCCTCAGGATTAATAAAATATCTATCTGTCTGATTTACTTTCTCTCTCTATCTGCTGGCTCTTTATCTGTCTGTCCGTCTGTAATTTTCTTTGGGATCAATAGAATGTCTTCCTATTCGTCTGTCTGTCTGTCTGTCTGTCTCTGATTTATACTCTCTATTTGTCTATGTCACTATGTTTGTCTGATTCACTATCTATCTGTCTCTATATGTCTGTCTGATTCAGACTCTGTCTCTATGCATCCGTATGTCAGTCTTTTTTACTTCCTGTCTCCGTCTCTATTCGTCTCTGTATAATGTTCTCTCTATTTAACTACTTTTGTCAGTTTCACTGTCTATCTGACTAATTCACTCCCTCCTTACCTCTATCTGCCTGTCTGTCTCTCTCTCCATTTCTAGTTATTTGTCTGTTTGTCTGGTTAAGTCCATTTGTCCCTATTTATGTTTAGTTGTCTGTCTGTTTCACACATTTTTTTTTATGTTTTTCTGTCTGACTGACTTTCCCTCTCTATCTGTCTCTGTTCATCTAATTGTCTGTTTTATGTCTGGATTTATCTGTCTAATTGTCTTTCACGCACTCCGTCTTTATTTTGCTTGTGGCCTGTCTGTCTGTCTGTTTGTTTGTCTCAATCACTCTGTCCCAGTTTCCATCCATCTCTCTTCCTTGTTTGTCTTGCACTTTCTCTCTCTCTCTCTCTTATCTTCCTTACTCACTTACACACACTTTCTCTCTGTCTCTCTGGTTGTCGATCAGTCTTTGTCTCTTTTTAATCTTTACATCTTTCTCTCTTTCTCCCTCTCTCTCGCTTCCGGTCTCTCGCCCGCCCTCACACTGACTGCCTACTCATGGTTTGGTGTGAATGTGCAGTTGGATGAGGGTAACACAAACATTAGTCCTGCACGTGTGTGTTTTTTCTCCTCCATGCTCCTAAAGAGTTTCAGTCCTGCTTCTCTGCCTCGGCCTGGCCCTGCGCGCTCCCTGAGCGGTGGATACAGAGCGAGAAGGAGATAGTGAGGCGCCCGGTCATATTTTTTTTATCCTGACTCACTGCAGGGCTGGGAGGTGCTGCTCTTTAGCAGACACACCCTTTAACATACACGGCGGTCATGGTGCAGAGGTGTGGAATGAACAGAATCCTCAGCTCTTCCCTCCCCTCACCGTTATTTACTCCTAAATCAGGAGAAGATGGAAACAGAGGGAGGAAATCAGAGTCAGCTGCTCAGTGTTTCATGTCAGCTTCTTCTTTCTTTTTTTTTTTTTAAATTTTTTTAAACGTAGCACATCTTTCTTTTATTCAGACCTGATCATCATCATCTTCATCATCAGGCGCCATTCATAATGTGGCCAAGACAGATGAGAAGAAACGCTGATGAGAGAAACTGTTTCAAAAAACAGATTGGTGTCTGACTTAAGAGTCACATAAATAAAGTGTGAAGTGTGAATTAAGTCAGTCTGGTGTCTGACTTAAGAGTCACATAAATAAAGACAGATCTAAAGAAGGTAAAGGCGATCACACCAATCCGTGCAGTTAGTGTTAAAGATTTAACCAAGTCATGTTTACCATGATTTTATAAAACTCCTAATTTGATATGATTTTTTTTTTACTGATTTTGATTTCGTTACAATTTTAAGACTTTTAATACTTAAAAAAACATTTTCCTGCATTTAAACAATACATACTAACTTTAAATAAAGAGTTATTTATACTAAGTCTTAAGTGTGTGTTCAGGAATTGCGAGCAGAGCCTCTAATGCACGTGTTTAGAAATTAATAAGCGCACTTGGGTGTTTTGCGACTGGTGTAAGGAGTGGGTTTCAAGACTAATTTGTCCACAGAGTAAAAAAAAAAAAAAGATGTTTCTGTTGCACCACTTGCAACAGACTGGTGCAACAGAAATTTGTTTTGCATCATACTTCTCAGTAGCTCACTTATCTATCTAACTTGTCAATCACAAGAGGGGGTGCACTTGTAATTCAGGTGATGACTCTACTTCTGGATTCTACTTTTATCGCCATCTGTTTTTTTTATGTTACTCTATTTTTCACCGAGCTTTTTAAGGATTTTGTTCCTAGAACTGTTCAACTTCAACTGATAAAACATAATTAGCGATTAATCGATTAACATTTCATCAGTTTTAGATTCTAGTCATCATTATATAAATAAATAAATAAAAAGATCGGGATGTGCTTTCACAGGAAGAGAATTGATGTCCGTGTGGTAAAGTGTGGTAAGGGTTACTCTGCTTTATGTCAGGCTGCATCACACCACCCTGTCACTGATTATCTTTTTATAACTGCAGTTTCAACAACCTCGAATGCTCGATTTAGACTTTCGAGTAGAGGTCCTAGAGTCTGGAATCTTATTCGTCTGATTTTAAAAACATGTTTTTAAAGGGCATGTGTAGAAATGTATTATTTAGAACTTAGGTTCAACTGTACTGTGTTATATTGTGTTCAGCTCTAATTTTTTTATTTATATAAATGATTCCATGACAGTTTCGTACAGATACGTTGTAGTGAATGTTAATATTTTTAGGGGAGACACACGTTAAGCCTTTTTTTTTTTTTTACTTTCAATTTGTGATTGTGCTAAAATTGCTCATGTTTGTGTGAATTAATTCTCTTTCTAATATTGTGCAAGTAAAACAAAAAACTAATAACTGCACAACTCCCAGTGTTATTAATTCACAAATTATGAAACCTTTTATTTATGTAATATGTACAGTGGGGCAAAAAAGTATTTAGTCAGCCACCAGTTGTGCAAGTTCTTCCACTTAAAAAGATGAGAGAGGCCTGTAATTTTCATCATAGGTATACCTCAACTATGGGAGACAAAAAAAGAGAAAAAATCTCATTGTGGGATTTTTAAAGAATTTATTTGCAAATTATGGTGGAAAATACATATTTGGTCAATAACAAAATTTCATCTCAGTACTTTGTTATATACCTTTTGTTGGCAATGACTGAGGTCAAATGTTTTCTGTAAGTCTTCACAAGGTTTTCACACACTGTTGCTGGTATTTTGTCCCATTCCTGTTGATGTTTTGGGACTGTTGCTGGGCAACACAGACTTTCAACTTCCTCCAAAGATTTTCTATGGGGTTGAGATCTTGAGACTGGCTAGGCCACTCCAGGACCATGAAATGCTTTTTACGAAGCCACTTCTTCGTTGCCCAGGTGGTGTGTTTTGGATCATTGCTTCAATGTCCTCACTGATGGAAGAAGGTTTTCACTCAAAATCTCACGATACATGGCCCCATTCAATCTTTCCTTTACACGGATCAGTCGTCCTGGTCTCTTTGCAGAAAAACAGCCCCAAAGCATGATGTTTCCACCCCCATGCTTCACAGTAGGTATGGTGTTCTTCGGATGCAACTCAACATTCTTTCTCCTCCAAACATGAGGTTCTATTTTGGTTTCATCTGACCATATGACATTCTCTCAATCCACTTCTGGATCATCCAAATGCTCTCCTACAAACTTCAGACGGGCCTGGACATGTACTGGCTTAAGCAGGGGGACACGTCTGGCACTGCAGGATTTGAGTTCCTGGCGGTGCAGTGTGTTACTGAGGGTAGCCTTTGTTACTTTGCTCCCAGCTCTCTGCAGGTCATTCACTAGGTCCCCCCGTGTGATTCTGGGATTTTTGCTCACAGTTTTTGTGATCTTTTTGACCCCATGGAGTGAGATCTTGCATGGAGCCCCAGATCGAGAGAAATTATCAGTGGCTTTGTATGTCTTCCATTTTCTAATAATTGCTCCCACAATTGATTTCTTTACACCAAGCTGCTTACCTATTGCAGATTCAGTCTTCCCAGCTTTGTTCTGGTGTCCTTTGACAGCTCTTTGGTCTTGGCCATAGTGGAGTTTGGTGTGTGACTGTTTGAGGTTGTGGACAGGTGTCTTTTGTACTGATAACAGATACCATTAATACAGGTAACGAGTGGAGGACAGAGGAGCCTCTTAAAAAAGAAGTTAAAGGTCTGTGAGAGACAGAAGTCTTGCTTGTTTGTAGGTAAGCAAACACTTATTTTACCGAGGAATTTACCAATTAATTAATTAAAGATCCTACAATGTGATTTTCTGGACTTTTTTCCTTATTTGGTCTCTTATAGTTGAGGTATACTTATGATGAAAATTACAGGCCACTCTTATCTTTTTAAGTGGGAGAACTTGCACAATCGGTGGCCGACTAAATACTTTTCTGTCCCACTGTATAAGCACAGCGTGCTCCTGTGGCATGGCGTAGTTTTTGCTGAGGTGTTTTCCTGACAAGAGCTTAACTCCAGCAGGACAGGTCTGTCCACTTCCCCTCTCACGTCTCAAATCCCTGCTGCTCATGCAGATGGTCCCTCTGACAAACTGCATTAAGATTAAGCCCCTGTGATGTGATTGGCTTAAAGCTTCCTCTTAATCAGCAGGAGTCCCGCCCACTTTCAGGGTGTCTACTAGTGGAAAAAAAGAAGCCTGTTCGTGACACACTTAGTTTTTAATTAAAAAGGCCAGGCAGTGGGTAGGAGTGTGTCGGCGGGAGTGTGTGGGAACAAGTTCCAAAGTAGAGAAAGGAGGAGAAATGGATTGTTTGATTGTGTCCTCCAGACTGTGTGTGTGTGTGTGTGAAGGCATTACCTTGTAGAAATTCCTATTATTTTTATGAAAGAACTCATCTGTTTGGGAATGATTAAAATGGCAAGCATGATAAATAATAATCATAATGATGATAATGAACACTAGGAAACTAGCCTTGTCTCAAAGTCTTGATCAGAACATTTTTCTGTACCAAAATATTAATTAAAAAATTTTTTTTGGTCTATGTTTACACCTACAAGCTTTTTAAAAGTCACATCAAACTATCTTTCTTATCTGTAAAAATATACGATAATCCTGTTGGAGGTCCCTGAATTGTCCTTCATTAAAATCAGTCAAGCTACCTTTTTTCTTCTGTGTTGCTTACAATTGTTAGCCTGAATCAAACCAAGAAAACATTAAAATTGCTAAAACTGGGAACATCAACTTTGTGTATGATAAGTGATGAGAAAAAAAGTGAGATCACTTTAACGACAGACTTCAAAGGTACATTTAATAGTGAAAGTAAGAGCATTTCCACACACTTGTGGTGTGTTAGTGAGTCTTATCAGGAAAAAAAAAGCTTCGGTTTGCTAAAGAGTGTAAAGATTGGACTTCGGAGCAACAGAAACAGGGTCATGTGGTCTGATTAGTCCGGATTGAGCCGATTCCAGAGTTGATTAATTAATCGAGTAATCGGATAAAATGTACTTTTGCTTAATTAAACAGCAATGTAAGAGAAACAAAGATTAATTAGTCTTCTTTTTAGAAAAATCAACTTTTTTTTAATGCATACAGCATTTTATCAAAAATAAACATTGTCGTTATTCACAATAAAAGGAATAGCTTAAAGTTGACTGAGATGAATTAAGTGCGTTACAGTGCCATACATTCTTATTTTAAAGCCTTTTCTCAGATGCAAAAACTAAAAGGTATTTCAAATTTAAAAAATTTAAGGCACACATTAAAATAAATAATACAAACACACTAAGTTGTGCAACGTAACTTTCAGGACTAAAAGTTTAAAAATCTACATCTCAGGCATAAAATAATCCTCTACTGTCAATTTCTGTCATTTTTCTCTTGCTGGTTTCTTTATCTCTTGGTTCGCTGATAATTTTATCGCTCCTTTTCCATTTTGCAGCCCGCAACAGAATGCTCCCTCAAATCAATATACAGCTAACTGTTTGAGTCTCCTTCTGCTTCTTTGGGTGACGTAAGTGCTTCTTCTTCGTCGGTGTTTACTGGCGGCTTGCATCAGGAAGCGCGCTGTGTCACGTTAAAAAAAATTATTGCGCAAAAACATAATGCAAGCTTTTAAAATTAATTAAAAGAAGCTTCAAGTTCTTGCCTTGATAATTTTGTTGTAATCGAATTACTCGAGGAATTGTTCAGCCCTAGCTTTAAGGTTATCATGTCTATGGAGTTTTTCTGTCCTGATGTCACGGCCGTATTCCAGGACTCGGAGTGTGACGTAGTGCTTCTGGGAGCATGAGGAATCATTTACACACATGTCCAGGCCTCCACAGAGTTCTGACTTTAACGCCATTGAAAGTCTTTGGGAAGACATCCCGGAGCAGCCTGTCTCCCCTGTCATCAGTACAAGATCTCAGCCGCTTTATAAATTCAGTTAATGCCGCTCTGGTTGTGATGTTGCGTAAGGCTGTGTGAGCAGTGCCACGAGAATGCGTGCAGTAACCGAAGCTAAACGCTCTCCAGTGAAATGTTACTGTGCCAGACCTGAATCTGTGATTTTTCTTTTTTTTTTCTTCTTTCTTTGCGTTTTAGTTCATTTTCCTTTGCCACGGAAATGTCAAACTGTCAAATGTCATCACTTTGTGTTAAATTGCACACCGTATTTTAAAACTTTAAGTCCATGTAAATGTAATAGTTTAGCTGGTCAAGCCTTGCCAGGGTTGGGGGTTTAATGTTGATCGATTGTCTCGGAATGCTTTTAGACGCTCTCTGCTTGGACACTTTTGAGCCCCGCCCTAAACAATCCCTGGAATGTCTGTGGAATCCTGTTTGAACTTATTCCAGCTTCCACGGAGTCGGGAATGTACTGTGTTTCTGCACGATCACTCAGTAGCTAATAATCTGTTAATCCCCAGTGGAGTCATTCATGTGTCCAGAGTACACGGATCGACTGATTGAACGTTTAATTAATATTTCTTAAACAGAAGGATAATAGCCACGTACATGTCTGATGTGCTGTTGGAGACTCTGTTTGTGTGTGTGTCATGATTCCCATCTATTAAAAAAAAAAAAAAAAAAAACAATCTGTGGGAAAACACAGATCATCTTACGCGGTGTAATTAATTACGTATGTTTGCGGTTGGACAGAGGCTGTGATCGGCATCAGAGTTACACAACAAATTGACTTGAGTGAAATTAGCATGGTGTTTGATGTCCAACAGATATTCAGTGAGGACGCAGGACAATAGAGATGGGGGGGGGGGGAATCAATTCAGTGATGCATTATGTTGGCACACTGACTCCAAAATATTTTTGTTCGGTTTTTGAAGTGGTAAAATGTTGCTGTCCCTCTATAATCCTGCAGTCTCTCGAAGATGGAGGAAGACATTCTGTACATCTAGATCGCTTTCTGTTCTGGCTTGTAGGTGGTGGAATGAACCTCCTCTAGATGTACATTCAGGTCACTGGCAAACTTTAAGCGACGTTAAAGACATTTGTTTCTGAGGTATGTGGGTTAACTTAATTTTTGTTTAAAAAAAGGACAGATTTGACTGATACTGCTAGTTAGTGGTCACCTAGTGAGCCAGTGTAAGGAGTATATAGGTTGTCCCAGACTTACGAACATTTCGAATGTCTAACAAATTTCCGCAGATACGAACGGACCGCAGTTCAATCGTGAAGTAGCTCACATGTATTGTACAGAAAAACAGACACTGCAGTGCACCAGATACCAATATGTACAATTATTTACAACATGTTCAGTGTGTAAGTGAATGTATAAATGTGTGGGAGGGCAGTGTCTGCGGGAGAAATGAGTCGGCCTTACCGGTTTCAATGAATCAGTCCGGGTGCATGATGATAGAAAATGTCTGTCCTGTAAAGCTGTACTGATGGTGAATAATTCTAATTTCGGAAAAATCCCCAACAAAACAGAGGTCACAATCCAATACACACACACTCGCTCACTAAAGGCGAGAGAGAGACCCGGCACGGTGTCAAATTACGCGCGCACACATAGCGACAAAGAGGGAGAAAATGGATTTTTAACCTTCTAATGAGACTTTTTTTTGCTTTATGTGCGTGCACGCGTGTGTTATCAGAAATAGTACATGCGCGGTGTACGCATATATAGTACACAGTACACACGTGCACAGATGTTGATTATACCAGTAAGAGACGAACACTAAGACCCAGCAGAGGAGACAATTACCCACAATTCCGCAGCGCAAGAGAAAGAAAAAAACGTTGGCTCAGTTGTGATCACGTGACGCTCGGCATCAAAACAAAAAGCGCACGTGTGATACATGATACTTGGTACTCGTGAACCAAGACTTGCTCGTTTTTAAGTCAAAATTTATTAAAAATCTTTGCTTGTCTTGCGTAACACTTGCAAATTGTATTACTCGCAATCTGAGGTTTCACTGTATTGAATATTTGCGAATTTATGATACTTATCAAATCTCACTACGGATTGAATTAGCACTTTTAACTCATTTTGTTTTTGTTGGAATGTATAACGTTAGAAGAGGATTTAAGGTGTTGTGTCTGTTTTATTTATCTTTTAAATCGTTTTAAAATCATCTGAAAATCTATTGACTGTCTGTGCAGTTCTAACTTTGGGGTGAGGTTTTGATGACGGACACGTTCTCTGGATTCATGCTTTGGCAACATAAACACTAAATCCGATTTCCCGCACACGCATAACTTTGATGCACAGAGATTGTGTTTTGTTGAGAGATGTGTAAACTGTTTGTTTAAAAGCTGGAATGAATTGATTTGGGTTACTGAAAATCTTGGCTTGTTAAGTAGTGTGAGTAGGAAAACAAAAGACTTTAGTCTTACAGACCTTTCACACACTGGACCGTATTTCAGAGTTGTGTGAATGGTTTAAGTGTTTACACAAGAAATTTGTTCATGTGTGCACTTTCGGACAAGAACGCTGACTCATTTCAGCTTTAAATCATAAATTAAAAAAAGTTAACACAAAGCGATAATCTAGAACAAAATCATTTAATCAATTTTAAGTAAATAAACAGTGGTGCATTAATGGCGAAAAGAAACGCAGAATCGTAAACAAACATCTCAGCTCATAAAAGATTTTACTCTCACTTTATCAATATTTTATTATTATATTTTATTTAAGATGATATTGGTTTAGACATTAGTCAAATTATTTAACTGTTTTGTTTTTCAGACTTTACCTTCATCACCCATTCCATGTTCTGTACACTCTGCGCTTGACCTTTTATGGAGTTTTTTTTGTGGGCGTCGCTAAATGCAAGTGATTTGCAATAGTTTCAAGTAAATGTTGCACACAAACGTGTCTGGGGTGGATTTGCGGCAGCAGCTCATCATGGTATGAGAAAGCGAGTGAAAGGTGACCCCAGCTCTCAGGGGAAAACGCAGACACGATTGTGAAAGTCTCTCCTCGTGCCATTTTGATATTTAAGGACGCATCAGTGCTCATCCTCGTGTGATACTTGAGGATAAACAGACTTGTAACCACACCTAACCACCTGATGCGGTCTGCCAGGAACAACGTTAAATAGACGATCTGCTCAATAATAAACAGAAATCAATACGTTATATGATGGGTGGGAGATATGATTGTACAGTGACATCATAATACATGTATAGTGAGAGTGATATCATCCACAGTCATATCGCTCACACTTTATTACAGACTACAGGTACTACAGAGCCTCAAGATATTAGTAAATTCAAATTCTAATTTAATTTGTCACATACACAAGTCATACACAGCATGATATGCAGTGAAATTCTTAAACAACTGCTTGTGACATTAAAAATAAAAGATTATTAATAGAAAGTAAATTAAGGAAAAAACTTATAAACAAAAAAAAGTATACTCTATCTATAGAAGACAAAATATAAAACATAAGAAAAATATAAGAAAACCTAGCTGTACAAATATGGAGAAGAAATGATTCTGTACAAATATAGACATTTTAATGTGGAAATGAAGTGCGAATTTAAATAGAAATGTCCAGGGGGTGTGCAAATATTCATGAGAGTAGATCCAGTAGATCTTATCAGCACACAAACATTATTGTTATTGGTAACTTACAATTTTTATAAATATTTATTAGATACATGTCACTTCAGGAATTTATTCCTGAATAATAATAAAATAATATCATTATTATGTATAATGAATTTATAATCAACAATTATATTAACAATTAGTTTTTATTTCATTTATTTTAATGTATTTAAAAACACTATTATAATAATTAATAAAATGTAAGATGTTCGAATATTAATGAACATCTTCAGAAACTTTTGTACAATCCTTTTTTTTCTTCTTCTTCTTCTCCTGCTCTGGTGAAACACATTGTGCAGAGCAAACTGTAAATCTTATAGACATGAAATTTGGTCAGTAGGTTGTACCCTGTGCCTCCAACCACCACGGCACTGAGATGTGCCCAAACAGTGGCACTGGAGCTCAAATGTTCAGTTTTTTGACTCGATAACTTCAGAGTTAGAATTCTTCTTTTTGTACTTAACGGCTTATATTGAGTTTTATTTGGCCCAGTAACTATAATTTTTTTTATCATGGGATAATGAGATATAGTTTTTTTTTTTGTTTGTTTTTAGCTTTAAAGGGAATAAAGTCAGGTAAGTGAAATCCAGTGCTGGAGGCTGAGAGCTTTGTAACCTGACACAGTCACCTTTTCTGCCGCAGGTTCTCTTCACTGTGTATTTTTCACGCAGCTTTTCAAATAAATATAATTAACGATCTGGTTATGATTTATTCATGATATCAGTACAGCTCTGTGGAACTGACACCAGGGCGAGAGGATCCGATGGCGCGCTCGTATGGCGTACCGGTCTTCTGGTTACAAAAAAATTCACAAATTGAAATCCAGAAGCGTCTGTGTTTTGTCTGAGAGAGACTGAAATTTGGTGTGGTTAGCGATTCAGTTTAAGACGTTAGCATGAGACGTAGGCACTCTTGGGAGAGGCGTAGGGCAGAAGCTGCTCTTCTCTACATGGAGGTGTTACGTTGTGTAAGCCTCTGGTCAAGAGTATAAAAGATCCAAGGTTTGTTACAACAACACTTCCACAACCACCCACTTTTCCTGCCCTCGACCAGGTTTTTTTAGCTACCCGTCATAGCTACGAGCGCCTCGGGTGGAAATTTCCGGTGAATTCCTGCGCTCGTCTTTCGCCTTCTGCTTTAGCAGCCTTGTGGTTTTGCCATTCCTTGAACACATTTCATGTGTGGGCGCTGGCCTGGCAGAATCCTGTCTGCCCACAAAAAAAACCACAGAGGAGAAATTCAGAGAATGAAGGAGCAAGAGAATGAGAACAAGGTGAGAAAGAGTTTAAAGGCTAACATGGTGTTTATACTGTATATAACCTAATACGACTCTAATTCATTGTCTTCATGTTGTGTACTTTAAAAGCCAATCTATTATATTTGATTCACTTCTTAGTCTTTTGTAAACATTCACATAGGTTTCCAGTCAATTAAAAGCATGAGGAAGAAATTATCCATGCTGTTTGTCCTATTTATCTATTGCGGGCTTAAGCAAGAAAATCCTTTTTTTTTTTTTCCCCTAGTGAGTGTGACCTCATATAGCAAGAGACCCTCCCCCAGCATAACACTCAACTTCACCCACCAGTGGCCACCTGCTTGTCTTAGCGCTAGGTCACCTATTAGCTCATAACCCGTAAACAAGCCTCTTAATTGTATTTCAACTGTTCTATTGCTAAATATTGATGGTGTAATATGTGACCTTTAAGTGAACTTTGGGAAAAAATTCTCTGCACTAGCAAATCTATTTTTTTTCCCTTTTAACTGTTCAGGTGGGAAACATAAAGTGTGTTAGTGTTTATGAGACTCCTAGAGGAGCTTGGCATCGATTCTGTGCCACTGACCTCTGGAAGACTTCTGCACACCGCTTTGGCAAAAGTTATTCTCTCAGTTGGACCAGATTTTTTTTAGGAACAGCACAGGATTTCTCATCGTCATCAAACCATAGACTGAGCCGTTGTCAGCTGGGGATGTGGGCGGAAGAGACCACACCCATTTGGTCATCATATCATGAAGAATTGTGATGTCTTAGGGGCTGTATACTTGTGTGTATATATCTGTTTATTTAAGTGTGTATGTGGCCTAAAAATAAAACCTTTTTACTCCGTATCCTGCTGTGTCATCGACGCAGAGTTTTTAAACCTCAGGAATTACCCTCACGATAATATCAAAAGTGTGGAAACTGACCTTTCGCTGTTGACGCACCTTTAAACCTGCCACCGTTTCCCTGATCCAGTTCTGTTATGAGATCACAGCGTCATCTGGCAGTAATGAGGGAGAATCAGCATCCAGCAGCGTGTCGGGAGAGTTCGGGGAAGGCAGGTGGGCCTCCGTCTGTTCTTTAGTTAAATGTCATCCTCTGGAGCCCTGAGGAGAAACGGAGGGGGGGATGGGGGGAGGAAGGAATGGATGGAGAGACTGCTGAGGGGCGGAGCAAGGACCGAGACACAGGCAAGTGTGTACGGGAACGGAGAGAGAGAGTGTGATGACATAACCGAGCGAGGAGTAGTGAGAGGGCAGAATGAGTGTGAAATATATTTTGAGGAGAGTGTGACGGGGCGGTGCGTGCCCACACTTGTACTGAATGTTTGCTCAGTGCAGGAGAGGAGGGAGGAGGAGGAGGAGGGCCGTACTCACGTGTTTGTGTCGGATCTCACTCTAATAAACGAAGCCTGAACGAGGGGGAGCTTTTTCAGGACTGATGACATGACGTTATGATCAGTGTTTGTTTATTGATTGATTGATTGATTAATTATTAGATTTTTTAATTGAGACACCCCAGTGTTTCGGTGTGTAATGGGACAGCTCGTAGCACGCAGCATGGCGGCGACAATACGCAAGTCTGATATAAAAATCACGTTTTTACAACACACTAATCAGAGTTAAATAGGAATAGTATTACTACTTTTCATTTTTCTGAACCTGAAACCTTCTAACAGTCCGCGGATGTCATTGTGTCAGTACGTACCTAGATTTTGAAAACATGGTTCAGGACGTGTGCAGGATCGTGAAATTAGGAAACTCTATCTGTCTATCTATCTCGCCAGTAATAT